>NW_024754473.1:0-13832 GCF_018991925.1 Homarus americanus | reverse complement strand
GATTGACTATTCCTGCTGGCACTGATCCGACAACCAACTGTAAATACAGTATTTCACGTTCACGTAATTAATTATGTCCTCCAGGGAGGAAGAATATTACCTATGGCTTCAGTTCGCCTGAATAGCATTAGTTAAGGTGGAAAGAAAATAACCAATCCCTGAAAAATAAGTTTAATGGCGGCGGTTTTTCCCAATGGCCGAGAAAATTAAGTGAAGGATAATATTTAACACGTACTGTATGTAGAAAATATATATCGTGAGCCTGATGTTCAAATAGTTCTTCAAACTCATACCGGAGAAAATACCACCGTGTGTTCCATAGCTGACAGACCAGAACCTCAAGTGCTCATGTTGAAGATATATATATATATCTGTGATTAAAATAGTGATGGTGTTAGGAATGTACGGCAGTCAGGTGAGGCAACATGTGTCGGCTTCAGCCACCGAGGACGGTATTAGCTCCTCCCTGGAGTCTACAGCTGCGAAAGGAAGAGAGATTGAGGTTAACAACAGTAAGAGACTAATAAAATCTTTGAACACTTTTGGATATTTGCGTATAGTGATATACAATATAACTGTAGGAAGATGTTTACCACGTGAATAATTTTTGTTAGGGTTTTATTGATGTCAGTAAGAACACTGAGTAGGCTGAACTATCAGTGTTTTTGTGTTATTATTTTGTAAAATATCAGTGAGATGCAATTTTATGCTTACCATGAACCACAGCATTAAGTGCACAGAAAGCTTGTTTAAAATGGACAGCTCTTAAAACCTATCTACTAATATGAATTAACAGCAACAATAAAATTCCTTAATTAGCAAGACCGTCGTAAAATTTAATTATTCGATTCTCTCTATTGGAAACAAAAGTTTTATTGCACCGAGCCAGCAGCTGGAAATTCCGTAATGCCGTCGTGACTCGGCTGTGCTACATGTGGAGGTGTGACAACTTTACTCACCGCCAGCCACAGTAAATGGCACACCACAGCACCAACACTTTGTTCTATGATAACAGTAAAGATGTTTATACTTCGTGGGTGACTTATCATCTTCTCTCAGTATCACAAAACAAATTATATTATTATCAACTCTGCGAGAAGGCCGCCTGACCTGTAATTTTGATAAAAGTGACAGTAATATGCATTCCATTTTTCTCTCTACGTAAAGTTAACATGACTTAACATTGTTCAGTCCTCTTAAATAATGTTTTTGTTAACGTTACGATGTTAAAATGACTGCAGCTATACTTTTCCGTGTATCTGCGTCAATACGGTTGCGTACGGTTGCCTCTGAATGACCAATTGAAACTCACATTAAATTACCAGACCATTAATTTTATTGTAGTAGATAACAATCAACGTCAATACTTAAATTCAATTTAAAAACTCCAAAAAAATGTTTGACATATGTTAATTGTTATGTCTTCACAGGTATCACCGATTATGCTCTATGAATCATTGAATATAACACAACTTCTATAAATAATTCTGCTCTATATTCTTACTTTACACAATATTTTACGGATTCAGCGCGGAGTAGCCCGAGGGGAGCAGCGACCATGTCTCCTTACTCACGAGCTGGGTGAGGTCCTGTAATGGGCTGTGAACTTGTGATCACTTCTCTATTTCTCGGATGCCTCACTTTGATTCCTCCCAGAGTTCCAGGTGCTGGCAGGCAGACTACAGCAACACTTTGAAATTTTGGTCCAAACTTTCTACTTTCCAGTTTAGTTACAAAAAATAAAACAGTTCCCACTTACTTTAATTCATATGCATAACGATTCTCTCTCTTATTAGGGATGCACCGGAACTTAATTTCGGCCGGATCTTCAATAAAATAACCGGCCGGAGCCGGAACTTGTTATAGTGCTTATGCTTCTCATTTCTAATGGAAAATGCAGCATAAAAAAGTACTGAATGGTTAATGAATATTGATGTATATCGCAAAAAAATTATTACACCTTAAATCATATTTATTGTACTGTGCATGCCATGTACAGGGGTACTTGTAAGCCCGGACCTCCGGCCTAGAAAACAGTGCGTTAATGTTCGAAATAAGGCAAACAGAGTATTAGGTTTTATATCTAGAAGTGTAAGTAATAAGAGTGCGGAGGTCATATTGCAACTATATCTTGCGCTAGTCAGGCCGCACCTCGATTGTGCTGTTCAGTTCTGGTGCCCTTATTATAGAATGGATATAAATTCACTGGAGTCGGTGCAGCGAAGAATGCCGAAAATGATTCCGGGACTTAGAAACCTTCCATATCAAGATAGATTAAAGAAACTAAATTTGCATTCCCTAGAAAGACGAAAAGTGCGGGGAGATATGATAGAAGTATTTAAGTGGGTGAAAGGAATCAATAAAGGAGATATAGATAAAGTTCTTATAATATCCGAGCAGGATAGGACTCGTAGCAACGGATTTAAGTTGGATAAGTTTAGGTTTAGGAGGGAGATAGGAAGGAACTGGTTCACAAATAGGGTGGTGGACGAGTGGAACAAGCTTAGCAACTTTGTAGTAAGTGCTGGAACGCTGGAAAGTTTTAAAAGGAGGCTAGATAGACTCATGGACGATAGAGAGTGGTTGTAACTCTCAACAGGAGCTGCCATGCACAGGCCAACCGGCCTATTGCAGACTCCTTATTTTCTTATGTTCTTATGTACAGTACAAGACACTGAGTGTGTGGCAGCTGGCTGAGCGTTAAACTGGACGCGTCATTCTGATGGCCCTGTGTCCTGATACAAACACGACGTCAAGGTCTCATGACACACTACAGAACAAGTTGCAGTTATTTAGGGTTCTTTACAAACCGTTGGTTCTCTGTTTATTTATAAATAAGATAACTAAAATTTCAAACTTAATATAATTTATGAAGCACCACATGTAGTTAAGGGATCATTAATAAAAAGTTGCATGTTGTCTCCCAAGTTTATGTGTTCACCTCTGAATAACACTGTAACGCTCTGTTAGGGAACTACTGTTAAGTGAACAATATTTAACCAAAACCCTCATATGTGTTGCTTTAGTTTGACAAATGAATTTAAAAGATTAACATTTACCAATTATATTATACAATACTATGATTTCTGAATCTAAAGATATAAAAAACAAACACAAATTTAATAGCTATAACGCCCCAAGTTTAGTTTACGGCTGGAACTTGATATTATGGTTCCTGTGCTTTTATTTATCTATCTATCTATCTATCTATCTATCTATCTCACCCCTCCCCCCCTCTCTCTCTCTCAAAAGAAACGTAATCCTTTTCAAGAATATTTATATCACGAGAAAGTCAAATGTCTTCCTACAATATATTGACACGTACAGTATTTATCACGCATTCGATAATATTGATGTAGTAACGCAACAGATTCTCTCTCCTCTTGGAAATTGTGGCCTTAATATTATTCTCTGCCGATACAACGTGACTTAATTTATGGCATACTTATATTTTTAATGAGTTGGGGCGAGAGACATATAATGAAGAGGATGGATGTTGCATAAATCGAGGTAAGAAATATTAGAGTACAAATAAAAGTAAATTTATTCTTAGCGATGATGAATTAATATAGGAATAACATATAAGAATGTTTAGTATTGATAGAAAACAGTGGACAAATTGCGTAACCCTATGGAAAACCTACTGCGTATAAAGGTTATTATTATTTTTATTATTATTATTATTTTTATTATTATTATTATTATTATTATTATTATTATTATTATTATTTAAATA
Source organism: Homarus americanus (assembly GCF_018991925.1). Taxonomy (NCBI): domain Eukaryota; kingdom Metazoa; phylum Arthropoda; class Malacostraca; order Decapoda; family Nephropidae; genus Homarus; species Homarus americanus. The sequence continues at coordinate 10,096 of NW_024754473.1, read as the reverse complement.
CTGTTAACTTTCTCGCATTTACACTTTAAAGAATAACTATTTAATGTTATTTGTATATAAAGGAGAGTTTAAAAGGAAGAAAAATTATACAAAATACGTATTAATGAAATAAAACAGGTGATAAGTTTAGGCCAGAAAGATAACAATAAATACAAAGTAATATAAATTTATAATAGGTTTCCCGTGAATCATCACAAACACTCTCTGTCGCAGCAAACGTCAGCGAGGCCTCCCACCGCGTGTTAAAGCAAAATATATGTCGAGTCATATTTTGTAACGATAATAAGCTTTACCTCATTAATTTACTTAAGTTGAGACAAAGTTCAAGTGTGGTACTTTCTGTTGTTTTATGTATAATGGTGCTTCAACATCACTTAATGGACGAGTTGTGGGTCGGAATTTTTTCGTAAGATGGCAGGTCAATGGGTAAAGAAAACACTTAAATTTACTCTGGTAATAATATTTTAAAATAAATTGGGCCAAAAAGTGTACAAAAATAAGGGTTAAGTAGCTAAATAGCTTGTGACTGCGAAAAGCTCAGTGATTGGTTGTGACGTTACAGGTTGGCTTGAGTCGCCGAGCAGGAGCCTAAAGGCAGCCAGGTGTGGTCTATGTGTTATCAGCAGAAATACAGGACTTGTGGCCACAAACAGTGTTCATATACACAGGTATACCTTATTTTTAGGTTAAAATAAATTACTGCTCAAGTATCACCGTGTGTATTTACTTGCTGGGTGCCAAAATTATTCAAAAGACCGATAACTCCAACATGGAAGTTTTCATCACTGTTCTCTATTTCATGTCTGGAAAATATAATTTTTCGTCACTGATGTCTATATTTAAAGCTGTGAAAGGACTAGGGACGACCATGGCCAGGAAATGGGCTTGAGATGATCAGATGACAGATGTAATTTAACGTGCTTCATAGCTGGATGGCGGAGTTCTTGATAATACTCTACAATCATAAAGACATCTACTTTTGGTAAATATCTTTCATCTGCCTTGATGAAGCCTGGAAGTAGTTGTCCAACCTTTTCGGCTGATCGGCTCTGTAAATAAATATTATTAGATAATTAATTATGCTTTACTGTGCAGCACAGTAATACTATATTAAATAGATAAATATACCTAAGCACATTAACTAATTCAGTGGATAGTAACTGCCCCTCCTACAAAATTAATAGCATAAACATTCCAAACAATATTGGTATCATTTTGGTTTTGGTCATCTGGGGAACCTTAAGATTCTAACTATGGGATTAAGTACTTTAAACAATAAGACACAGTATCTCTACGGATTTCTGTCGCAAAACTTTTTTCTATAGCATGAAAATATACAGGTCATATGTTAGGTTAGGTTAGGTTAGGGCAGTGTTTCTCAAACTTTTTTACTTCATTACCCCCATGAGGAACTCTCAACATCCTCGTGGCCCCCCTTCAGTTCTCTCCCAAGCCCCTCACAAATAACGATGAAAATAAACTGTTTTCTTACTCTTCCTTTATTTTAATGTTTACAATCATCAAACATAATGCATATTTTGTTACAGTTCAATGGGATGGATGACATTGTTTCCTTTCAGTCAGTCGACTAATTCGAGGTTGAGTCACTGATAAAGCACATCTCATCTCTGGGTCCACATGTAACCGGTCTCGGCTTTTATTCTCTATTTAAAGAAGGTGGAGAAACCAGATTCACATAAATAAGTAGTAGAAAATGGCAAGAGGACTCGAAGTGCGATCTCACTAACTTTTGGATATGACTGATACTTTGAGCACCAGAATACAGTCATAGATTTTTCTTCATAGAGGTCTCTGGCAGCAGAATCGTTCTAGACAGGAACTAGACTCGTACAATCTGAGCGAATCCGTTGGAAATGAAAAACTAGCTGCTGCACCATACTATGGAAATATGAAAAACTGTATCGCACGGGTATTATAATTACACACAATAACAAATATATATATATATATATATATATATATATATATATATATATATATATATATATATATATATATATATATATATATATATATATATATATATATATATATATATATTTCCTCCCCTAACAAGGCACAGTAACAAAAAAAGATGAATCAGAGTTTTCACATTTTCTCCAAACATATACTACTTACACTAGCATGCCATGGCCCCCCTAAAATTTTGCCGTGACCCTTTTGGGGGTCATGACCCCCAGTTTGAGAAACACTGGGTTAGGGTATGATAAGTTATATTATAAGTTATAAGGTTAGCTTAACATATATCGGTAAGGGGGGGGGTGGGTAGTAGCTCAAAACTATTGATTTCCGATAGAAATGAAGGTCTAAATCGTTCATAACACATCGCAAACCATCAGAAGAAAACATAGTCTGCATGTCTAAGTACAGGCATGACCAAAACTTAAAATTTACCCAATATAACCTATCTCGAATCTAAGCATCCAAATACTTATGGTAGTTAAAGTAAAATTTTACCCATTAATTAATATAAATGATGATATATCCCAATGCATTCTCAAAACAAAGTCCAGACAATGTCATTACTTCTAAATTGACTCGTATCTCCATCTAGTACTGATATACTCTGAATATGCACTCGAAAAAAAAAGAGAAAGTCTACCAGGTAACAATACATGACAGCTGAGCTGGTGTGAACATGGGAGTTTTTTATGTCCATAAGCTGCTCTTCACAGCACATTTCTTTACTTACGAAATGCCCAGGACTTAGACGTCGTCTGCCGGGAAATTGGTGACGTCATTGCATATGGCGGCCCTGTTTCTAGAGAAATAACTTATCTCGACTATTATAGCAGGACTTTAAACTTTTATTACAAATTATATATACCGTATCACCTTACGAACGTGGCAGAGTGTATTTCTTGTGTTTACTCAGAACTGACAACTCTTTCATTATGTCAGGTCTTACACTAGACAACAACTATTATAAGCTTGGAAAATAAATATTTCTCATAACGCGTCCTTCCAGAGTCCTGCGGGTACTATAAGTCCCACAACTATCCTTAACTTTACAGTTGGAGAAGTAAAGGTGGTCGAGTTCAGTACCGGTCACGGTGCCTCATTATGCAGTACACACACTTCCCCTTAAGGTGAAGTCACAACTATAAGACCCACTTTCTTGGTTTTGTTCATAAAAGAAAAAAAAATGCTGAACTGTATAGGAAAAAGTGGTTAGGTTAGGTTAGGTTAGGTTAGGTTAGGTTAGGTTAGGTTACAGAAACATGAAATCAATTAACCATTATAATGTCACTCGTTCGCGGGATTTGAAGTTAGGTCAGGTTTGGTTGTGTTAAAATGAGACTAATGATCATATAATAAAAAATTAAAATTAGAATATGTTTTATTTGTGTTGTTTCTCTGACGTATCTGAATACCAGATCGAAGAAGTGGAATACTATTGCATTGTGACTGTATTTGGGACACAAGGAATACACGCGCACAAAGGACTCAGGAGACATTAGTATGAATAATTTATACAAGATCTGCCGGGTTCTAGGTGACCATTACAAAGTGTTCTTCAGAACCGGTTTAAAAATGATCCCATATTTTTGTGTATGATGTAGATCCTCGCTGCCCAGGGATGATAGTTGGCTAAAGTCTGAAGAATGAGGCTCCGAGTTTGGTCTTAACTGCGATAATAAAAATCAAGATTATCCGGTTCCTGGATGATCAAATTTCGATTTGCTTCGTGTCTTGAACTATCGGGATTTATATTAACCGGGGCCAGATATCAGAAACATGATCGTCGATATATATCACGGGAAAAAATTACTTTGATTGATCTTTTAATATATCTGGTGAATAAATCTTGTGTTTTAGTGGATCATACCCGGAAGATTCTCACTTTACGTCCTTGAGTCGCCTTATAAGAGAGCAGAGGAAGATGGTTGGACGTCTGTACGCTCGTTATTGTGAGCTACAGGGAAAAGACGGCCAAAGTTGATTGCTCGTGCTGGCACTGGTTTTGCTTGGCATGAGCCTTTGTAGTATAAGCGCTCCATAGTCCCTGTGACCTCTTGTAGACTGACCCCATCCCTTTGTTGACCCATTATATTACAGTTCTCTCCACTCTTCCACTTACCTTTCTTCTACTTTATTCTCACTTCTTTTTTATATTTGTCTCTGCCATTTCTACCTTTCCGTTTCTACTCACTTTTCTTTCTTCTCTGAGATACCACCACTCTCTCTTTCTCCTTTTTCTCACCAATTTTCGTCTTTCCTTACACTTCCGTCCTCCTCCATTTCCTCCTTCCTCCCTCCCTCTCTCTCTCTGCATTCCCACTCCCCTTCCTCTTACTGCATTTCTCTTTCTCTTTTGTGTTGACGTAGGTTTTTTTCAGTGCTCTGTGGGGCAGGTGGGCGGTGCATTAATGCTGGTGGTGGTAAGGGTGGGTGGGCGTGTGGGAGTGTGTATTAATGGTGATGATGGTAATTGGGTGTGGGTGGGCGGGTGTGGGTGGGTGTATTAATGTTGGTGGTGGTGGTGAGTAGGTGTGGGTGGGCGGGTGTGGGCAGTATATTAATGCTGGTGGTAGTGGTGGTGGTAAGTGAGTGTGGGTGGGCGGGTGCGGGTGTGAAGGGTGTTTTAATGCTGGTGGTGGTGACAAGTGGGCGTGGGCGGGTGTAGGTGTTGCTTTTGGCGGGATATGAGTTGGAACATAATTTTTCTTATATTACAGCCCGGCCATACGGTTCTTGCCTGCCCCTTTCCCTCCCTCCCTCCCTCCCCCGTCATCCTCTAATTCCTGCCTCTTCCCCTAACCCTACCCTCTATAACTCCTGCCTATCCTGCCAACTTGCGTTTTTTGTCTTGCCTCCACTCTTAATAATTCCTGGACCCCCACCCCGACGAATGTGGACAATGTAAAGTACTTAGTCTACGAGATGTAAACAGAGAAACTACATACCAGATAAACAACGATATTATAGAGAAATCCGCTGTGAGAAAGGTTTAGGAGTAATGATAACTCGGGATCTTAAACCAAGTAAACAATGTGTATTTACTCGAAACAAGGCTAATAAAGTACTTGGGTTCATACAAAGGAGTGTTAGTTACAAGACTAGAGAGGTTATCCTAAAACTATATCTTGTGCTTGTGAGACCTCACTTGGATTACACAGATCAGTTCTGGTCACCGTACTACAGAATTGATATAGGATTCCTAGAAAGAATTCAGAAGAGAATGACACGACTAATCCTGGGCATTAGGAACTTTGAGTACAATGACAGGTTAAAGCATCATCTGCACTCCCTCGAGAAACGTAGAGTGAAGGGCGATATAATCGAGGTGTAAACAAAGGTGATGCAACAAAAGTACTCAAACTCTCCAACCAGGAGCGAACTCGTAACAATGGTTTTAAATTAGACAAATTTAGATTAAGGCGCGAGACAGGTAAACATTGGTTTGGAAATAGAGTTGTGGATGAGTGGAACAAGTTGCCAAACATCATCATTAACTCGAATACGCTGGATAGCTTCAAACACAGGTTGGATATGAGTGATAGGGGTTGGGTGTAAATGGGACTGCTCAATATGGGCCAATTGGCCCGCTGCAGTTTCCTTCATTTTTCATGTTCTTACTGTATGTTCTTATGTAGCCCCCCACCGCATCCCCACCCCTCACTATGGTAATCAATTAAAATTTACTTTACATTACATATTTAAGTATAAGTGGTAATTTTCTTATCAATATCTTGCTTTACTTGCTTTTTGTAGTGCATTATATATGGATTTCACAGTGAGTCAGCTTCTTCATGCACATAAAACAAAACATATATGACAACTGGGGTGGGGGATATAGTTGACAGGATGGACAATATCTTGTCTGGTAATGGGAACAAACCCATTATCTGCCTCAGTGCAGGAGGCAATGATATTGGCCGGTGTAGGAGCGAGGAACTTCTTGATAAGTTCAAGGCAGCCATAGATCGGCCAGGACCAGGAGGATCCCATCATATAGTGGTGTCCTGCTCTAGAAGGAGAGTTGGGCAGTGAATGCTGTTTATGTAGTTGGTGTTAACGACCTCTGCCTCGATAAGATATTGTAGTCAATATCAGTCCCATCTTATTGACAATCGGGACAACTTTATGGCAGAAGGGACCTTATAGTATAGGGATGTAAAGGTGCAATTTGTCTAGGGATGGAGCAACAACCTGGTTGGGGTTTCTAGAGGGGGCAGTTCAAAAGAGAAATGGAAGCCTTAAACCGTTAAGAGAACATAGCGCTGGGGTGAGGAGACTGAGGAGCGGGTAAACAAGGCGAAAGATTACAGGGAAATAGTGTTAGGAATGATGACAAAACTAAATTAGACAGGGAGTTTAAAACTAAACGCGGTAAGGGAAGGACTCAGAACACGACTAACTTAAATGTATACTACGCGAACAGTAGAAGTATGAGAAACAAAATGGATGATATTAAGGCCTTGGTATGTACCGAAGAAATCGATATAATTGCATTCACTGAAACATGAATCAACCTAGACACACGTGAATTACCAGTCGAATACCAAATTGCGGGTTACAAACTGTTCCATACCGATAGGCAGACCAGGAAAGGAGGCGGAGTAGCAATCTATGTTAGGGATAATCTGAAGTGTGATATAAATAAGGAAATAAAAACTGAGAGGAACACAGAAACAATTTGGATAGAATTAAGCGACGGTCGGGAAAAATTAATCACAGGAGTAATATATAGACCCCCCAATCTTGATAGCGTCAATGAGGGACTTATCTGGGATGAAATGCGCAGGGCTTCCATACACAACAAAGTCTGTATAGTAGGCGACTTTAACCTTGGCCAAATAGATTGGACTGTCCTTACGGGTAACTCAGAATCAGAGGATTTTCGAGACGATCCAGGGACTGTTTCTCAAGTCAACATATAACCGAACCCACCCTGGGTAATAATATACTCGATTTAGTTCTGTCGAACAGAAAAATCCTCATTAGCAATGTCGAGGTAGGGAACGAACTTGCAAACAGCGATCACAAAGAAATTCGATTCCAGTTAGATTTTCAGGGCAGACGTAAGGAAAATTCCACTAAAGTACCAGATTTCAGAAGGGCAAACTTTGACAGCTTAAAGAGGCAGCTGAGAGAGGGGGTGTCGCGCTTGGCCGTGAACCTGATAGATGACACGGACCTGATAACGAGATCTGAGATTGCTGAGTTCCACGACAATTTAAATAATGAGTTACTTTTAATGCACAAAGGCAGAACATACCATACAAAAACTCAGATCAGACAACAATGACCAAATGGATAAATAATTATTTAAAGAACATCATTGGCCAAAGGAAGTATATAGAAGGATAAATCGTGGCGAAATTCACCTGACTATTAGGCATTAAGGAGTAGGGTTAAAACCGAGATAAGGAAACCAAAGAGGAAATAATGGCGGTAAGGATAGCAAGGAGGCGAAGACAAACCCCAAAGGATTCTACCAAATGTATCAAACTAAAACACGAGAAAAGATTGGACCAATACGAAGTCAGACTCCGGCGAGCCTACTGATAACGACGGAGAAATGAGCAATAATTTGGAATAAATATTTTTCAACAGTTTTCACCACCGAAAATTTAAAAATGATACCCGAGGCACTGACTCTATTCAGAGATAGTGAAGAAAACAAAATCAGCGAGATAGTAGTGACTAGTAACGATGTTAGTAAGCAAATAGACAAACTAAAGCCTAATGAGTCACCTGGTCCCGATGAGATATTTGCCAGAGTATTAAAGGAATGTAAGGAAGAGCTTAGTATGCCCTTAGCAAAGTTGTTTAACATGTCCTTAAAAACAGGTGTAGTACCAGAATCCTGGAGGATAGCGAATGTAATACCGATTTTCAAGAAGGGGATAGATCACTATCCTCTAACTACCGCCAATCAGTCTACATCAATAGGCAAATTACTGGAAGCAATCATTTCAAACTCTATTCGAAATCACCTGGAGAAGCACTGATTGATCAATGATTCCCAGCATGGCTTCACAAGCGGACGTTCTTGCCTAACTAATCTATTAACATTCTTTTCATCAGTTTTCGAATCGGTGGACGAGGGGCACAATTATGATGTGGTATATCTCGACTTTAGCAAAGCCTTCGACAGAGTCCCCCACGAAAGACTAATTAGAAAGGTAGAAGCTCATGGCATCAAGGGTGACATCCTTAAATGGATTAGGGCGTGGTTACAGGACAGGAAACAGCGAGTGAGCATTAACGGCACTAAGTCCCATTGGAGCAACATCACAAGTGGAGTTCCCCAAGGCTCAGTACTTGGACCATTATTGTTTATTATATACATAAACGACATAGATATCGGCATAGACAGCAACATAGGTAAATTTGCTGATGACACTAAAATAGGACGTGTTATCAAATCTGACGAGGACTCGGCAAAACTACAGGAAGATCTAAACAAATTTTTCGAATGGTCTGAAAAATGGCAGATGAAATTCAACGTCGACAAATGTAAAGTACTCAGTATAGGAGATGTAAACAGGGAAACCAGATAACAGATGAACAACGATGCCATAGAGAAATCCGACTGCGAGAGAGATTTAGGAGTAATGATAAGTAGGAACCTTAAGCCAAGTAAACAATGTGCTTTTGCTCAATAAGGCTAATAAAGCACGGTTCAAGGGCTAAAGGAGTGTTAGTTACAAGACTAATGCAGGTCATCCTAAAAACTGTATCTTGCTCTTGTGAGACCAATACACCTGGATTACGAAAGTTCAGTTCTGGTCACTGTGATACAGAATGGGATATAGAATCCTTGGAAAGAATTCAGAGGAGAATGACAAGACTAATCCCTGCATTAGAACCTTGAGTATAGAGACAGGTTAAAGTATCTTTAATTTGCACTCCCTTGAGAGACGTAGAGCGAGGGGCGACCTGATAGAGGTGTATAAGTGGAAGGCAGGGCTAAACAAAGGGGACATTACAAAGGTACTCAAACTATCCAACCAGGAGCGAACTCGTAGCAATGGTTTTAAATTAGACAAATTTAGATTTAGGCGTGAAATAGGTAAACACTGCAGTTTCCTCCATTCTTATGTTCTTATGTTCTAATAGGTAGTGTATCTCACAAAATCAACTTTTCTAAAATAAAATACTTTATAGTACTGTTTGTTTAACTTTAGAACTTAGTAGGCATTCTAGTAAGAATTAAATACTGTATTGTATAAATCAGTCATCATATTGAATAGAAAAATAAAGCATCAGTTGAGCAGAATTTGTGTTAGAACTGACAGTAGAATGAGTAACTGTTGCAAGTATTGAGATAGAATACAGTAACGGTGTTTTATGTTGCAATGGTTTGAGTCCTGGTATGATGCTTTATGTGGAGATATTGAGTGATTTGAAGATAGCAGTGGAATTTGCAAAAGATCTTAGCTCAATGAGAAGAGAATCTGAGTGAGTAAAAATAAACTATTATAGGGGCAATTTCAACATTTTGGGTAAATTTCAGAGATGGTAATTAGTTTAACCTTTGGTTGAATAAACAATGGCTGAAAATGCTGAAAGTGGGTTGGTCTCATAGGCATGAATGTCCACTAGGGACAGAGTGGATGCAACACACATTATATGAAGTCTTCTTTACCTAAGTAGACAGTGGCCAGCACTGCACTTGATAACCATCACTTCAACTTGTAAAGTCAAGCACCAATGTACAGCTGTGTGACCTGAAGGTGGTCAAATATAGTAACCTTGTGTTTACTTAGCTGCTGCTACCCATACAAAAATTGAACACTGTGTATGTATTCGTTGGTGAATAATGCATGAGAATACAGTATTGCAAGAGCTGTGTTTACCACATGTATAGTGAAGTGGAAATTGTGATATCAGATAGCTAAAATTAAGCACAAGGAAGAGCTTAAAAGAGAGCCATCAGATGTACTGTATATGGTTAGGTTTGTAAAAATGGGTGACACAGCTTCTCTTCTGAGTTGAAGAGAAGGATAGAAATAGTGTACTGTGTACAGACAGGATTAAGGAAACTAGAGGAAGGTACTTTGCAAAAGTTATTGTACTGTACTCTGAAAGGATTACTGTACCTGATAAATGAAGGAATATGTGA
>NW_024754472.1:102500-202276 GCF_018991925.1 Homarus americanus | reverse complement strand
CGATTAAAAAAAAAAAAAAGTAGTAGTAGTAGTAAGAGGAGGAGGAGAAACGTAGTGTTGTAATGTTTAAGTGGGGTGACGTCTCTCTCTCTCTCTCTCTCTCTCTCTCTCTCCGTGGAAATTGTCTTCTCTCTATCTCTTTATTTCCCTCCCATTCTCCATCTACCTTCCTGCCTCACTCTCTTCCCCTCCTTTCCTCGATCTCCTTTCCTTTACTCTCCTCTCAGTCTCATCTCCCCCATCCGTTCTCTCCTTCCCTCCCTCCCTCCCTCCCTCTACCCCCCCTTTCACATTCCCTCCCTTTTCTTGCCATCAGGTGGGAGGCTCTCTGAGGGATGAATCAGGAGGAGGAGGAGGAGCCATCCCCTGAGCTCCACGGCCCATTCATCCTCTGGGTGGTCGGAGAGAGAGAGAGAGAGAGAGAGAGAGAGAGAGAGAGAGAGAGAGAGAGAGATAACAGTTGTTGACAAGGGTTCGATAGCATGGATCAAATATGCTGCACTTTATTAATTTTGGGTTGATTTAAAATATGTCAATAAAAAATGTCAGTCACGTAACATTTTTATGATGTACAGTATATGTAGTGTAGGAATATAAGATACGTAGTTGTGTTGGTAGGGATATATTAAATGGAAGGTTAGCAATACTGAACAGGAGAATGGAAAGAATACAACGCGGAGGCTGTGTTAATTCACCAAATGGAGTATCCAAATGTACCTTCGGCAATAAGGCCCGTCCCTCACGGAGAAGGCCTTCCTGGACGAGCTCTCAACTTCGGATGAGGAAATTGAGGAAGAAATCCCAGAATCATCCCATAATCCTCCTTTCATTGACCAGACTGCCAATGAACCACTTAATGATCTTGTACGTGATCCCCGTCTGTCAAAACTGCAGGCGGAACTATTAGCATCAAGACTGCAGGAATGGAACTTGCTAGCGAAACAGACAAGAATTTCTGTTTTTAGGAAAAGAAATATTACATTATCTTCATGTTACAATATGCAGGAGTCCCTCTGTACTGATGTAAGAGCTGGGAGAAAAACATGACCCAAAGGAAAGGCGCCTTTTATAGATTCCTCCAAGTGTAGTTTGAAAGAAGTATTGTTGCATAATGGGAACCAGAAGCCCTCAATTCCAGTAGCACATTCTGTAGGTTTGAAGGAAACGTGTGATAGTATGGAGAAAATACTGACCGCTATTAAATACAAGGAGTATAGATGGCAGATCTGTGGCTATTTGAAGGTTATAGCCCTTCTGCTCGGCCTTCAAGGAGGGTTTACGAAATATTGCTGTTTTCTGTGTTTATGGGACAGCAGAGCAACAGACAAACACTACAACACAAAGGACTGGCCAAAGAGAGAAGAGTTTGTTCCAGGAAAAAGCAACGTTAAATATACTCCCTTGGTAGACCCAAACGGTGTACTTCTACCTCCTTAACACATCAAGTTGGGACAAATGAAGAGTTTTGTGAAGGCTGTGGCCAAACAAGGTGATGGATTCGTGTACTTGAGGGGAAAATTCCACAGCTCAGTGATGCTAAAGTCAAAGAGGGTATCTTTGTTGGCCCACAGATAAGAAAGTTACTTCGTCATGACGACTTTGAAAACAAACTGAAGGAAAATGAACTAGCCGCATGGAGATCCTTCACATCTGTAGTCAAGGGGTTTCTTGGACACAAGGAAGAAAACTATCGCCAACTTGTAGAGGAACTCCTAAAAAACTACAAAACTTAGGATGCAGGATGTCCCTGAAGGTCCACCTCCTACACTCGCACTTGGACTTTTTTCCTGAGAATCTGGGGGCGGTTAGTGATGAACACGGGAGAGCGATTTCATTAGGACATTAGACGTGTGGAGGAAAAGTGCCAGGGTAGATGGGATCCTGCCATGATGGGGGACTATTGCTGGTGTTTACAATCTGAGGACAATACAACACATAAAAGGATAAAACAAAATAACAAATGCCCTACAGTGGCTAATGTAATATTTCTTGTGTCGTCTTATGATTGTTTTGATTCTTTATTGAATTTTAGTGATGACGAGGAAAAAAGTAACAGAAATAACAGAAAAAATAGTATTTTTCAGTTTTTGTATTTGTAAGATTTATTTTTTATATATACACCAAATAAACTGTACGGGCCAGAGAATTTTCATTGACAGATTTGAAATGAGCGCCTCGAAATTACCAGAAGAAAGCTGCTTTGAACCATGTAACGGAATTATTTTTGTTTTTAATTTGTTGCCTAGTGTATTGTAGGAAGGAAGATAGATAGATAGATAAATAGATAGATAGATAAAGAGAGAGAGAGAGAGAGAGAGAGAGAGAGAGAGACCATACTACTCACCTTAATCAATCCGTCTCAAAGGTAGGATCAATTGGCTGGTCAACGAACTCCCGAGTAAAGCTCAACCAGCCATTGAGAGATACAGGTGTGTAATATGACCTGGTGTTAACAGGTCTTTCACAGGTGTTAGGTTGAGAGATACAGGTGTGTAATATGACCTGGTGTTAACAGGTCTTTCACAGGTGTTAGGTAGAGAGATACAGGTGTGTAATATGACCTGGTGTTAACAGGTCTTTCACAGGAGTTAGGTTGAGAGATACAGGTGTGTAATATGACCTGGTGTTAACAGGTCTTTTACAGGTGTTAGGTATAGAGACACAGGTGTGTAATATGACCTGGTGTTAACAGGTATTTTCCGGAGACAATTACAAGGAATTTAAAAGAGCAATAGACTTTTTTTTTTTAATATTTTAACCTAACTTAACCAAACGTGACCTAACCTAACCTAACCCAAGCTAACCTAACCTAACCTAACTTGACCTAATTTCAGCGCTAGCAAATAACCAGATATCTATCCATATTGTTACGAACCCCTCCACCCAGCACTACGAACCACGCCATCTATTGTCTTGATCTACCTACCCAGCACCACGAGCAACGCCATCTAGGGACGAGACACGAGTATGACTCGTCTTAGTTACCACTCCGGGGTTTCCCTTCTCCATATCCTGGTTGTTGCGTCACTTCCTCCAAGTCTTCTTTGTGAGCTCCAATTCGAGGAGAGAGAACTACACTCTGGGAAGTGACCACAGGATCATCTCCCCTGTGGTTGAGCTCCTAGTTATTATATATCATATTTGTATCACTTATGTTACTTGTATATTATTTGTAAATCAAGAAACCCATTCCCGAAATTATGGAACTGTGTATTTTCAGCCTTCTGGCTGCCAAGCTCTTTCAATAAACCGTTAATTATTATTATCATTATTACACACACACACAGACAGACAGAAACACACACACACACACACACAGAGTATTAATAACGCAACAGTATAAGAGTTACTGTTCTTGTCCTCGCATTTCTATAATTTTAAGTCAAAATTCGTATTGGTGTTTGGATATTGTTTAGGGATTAAAACTTGTCAGGAATAGTATAAGTTGATGTGTGTGTGGGGGGGCGGACTAGACCACATGACGGGCTGTAGAAGGTGTTGAGACTCAGGGAGGAGATGGGATATTGTGGTCATTGTCTGGGGGCGGTGGGAACTCTTACCTTCATTGTATATTGTCTTGCATGTCTGTTTCACCTGTGTCAATGATATTTGTAACAACACTTTTCATTGTATAAATAAATATGAATTGCTTTTCATTTCTATAACAGGCTTTTGACAGTGTACCCCATGAAAGACTGAAAATTAAACTGGAAGGGTATGGGATTCGGGGAAATGTCCTGGCGTGGGTAGAGGGCTTTCTACATGATCGCAAGCAGTGTGTGGTGGTTACTGGCACGAAATCATCATCTGTATTCGTAACAAGCGGGGTGCCACAGGGTAGTGTATTGGGCCCGCTGCTGTTTGTTTGCTTCATAAATGACATGCCTGGAGCTGTACATTCCTCCATACAAATGTTTGGTGACGACGCCGAGTTATTTCGGGAAATTAAGAACCAAGCGGACTGTGAAGAGCTGCAGAAGGATCTCTGTGAGCTTCAATGTCACGAAATGTAAGAAGATGCACCTGGGACGTACCAACGGTAAGGAGGCGTATCATGTCTCCCAAAGTGACGAAGAAATTGCATTAAATGAGACGGAATGTGAAAAGGACCTAGATGTGTACAGTACGTTGACAAAGAACTGCAGTGCTCGGGCCATTGCGAGAAGAAGGTAAACCAGGCAACTAAGTTATTAAGTCGTATAAGAAGGTCGTTCAGATATCTAGATGGTCCGTCCCTCGTAATGATCTTCAAGAGTGAAGTGCTTCTCCGCCTGGAGTACTGTCATCCCGTCTGGTCCCGAGATAAGCTAGGAACTGTCAGCTGATTGAAAATGTCCAAAGGAGGGCCACCAGATTGGTGCCTGCACTGCGGCACCTCAGCTACCCAGAGATAATGGAGTGCCTGAACTTGCCTAGCTTGTACTACACACGGGCAAGGGGAGACCTGATTGAGGTGTACAAGCATCTCAGAGGGCACTACTCAGTCGAGTGTCCATACCTGGAGCTGGCGGACGCTCGCCCCACAAGGGGACACAGCTCAAGGTTAAAGAAGCCGCAAGTCCGGATAACTGTGAGGGGTAACTTTTTCGGAGTGAGAGTTGTGAACTCTTGGAACAATCTGCCAGACAGTGTGGTGACGGCACCGAGTGTGAGCGCGTTCAAGACCAGACTTGACCAGCACTGGAGCAGGTTCAGATACATTCAAGAGCCAGTGCATGCCCAGTACTTGCCAACAGTGAGTAACAGAGACGTAACCGATCGCCCAAGCGGCTAACGAGCTGATCAGTGGTGAAGAGGATAAAAGTAAAAGTAAAAAGATATTATTCACCTGTAGACGCTGACAGTGTTCGTTGCTACCATAAAGGCTCCATACACACCAGACGAGTCGAGTCGAATTCGTTCAATAGTCTTTTGACTCGAGTGAAACTGACTCATTCCTGTTCACACAAAGAGAGACAAGAACATTCACGTTTGTCAGTATCCTGTCAGGTGTCAGGAAGTATAGACACAAATTCTGTCGCAATATTACATGTTCTTTTGTGGATTCGGCGGCGTAATCTGATTTAATTTTGTGTATGTAAATGTATGGTTAGTAAAGAGTGAGTAAACTCATGTGAATTATTTGGCTATTATTTACTAGGCTATTACTTCAATATATAATCTTACCTGAGGAATTCAACAACAACCTTTTCCCACAGAGCTGAGATCACTTGACGATCTGTGCCACCGATGACTGGGAGAGCAGGACGCTCCTCAACAAGACTCATTATATCCTTCCACCACAACTGACTCTCTATGACTGACGAAAAAAAATGGGTCTGGCTGTATTCATGACTCGACTCGACTCCCCGGGTGTGAGTCGCTGGGTCGAACTCCAGTCTACCTGGCTGTAAATGATTCCTAACTTTACTGCTGGAGAAGTGGTGACGGCCCAGTGTGTACTGATGACTCAGGAGACTGCCTATGGGACCCAGTATTTCATGTAACAGGTACAGTATATATATAATGAACACAGGTGAGAGGCACAGGTGAAAGACACACATTATAAAGGTGTTAAGAATTTATTGGTAAACAAACAGTGTTGACGGCGTGGCGGTCACCTCAGGTCACAGGTCAAACTTAAGGTCACAGGATGATCATTAATACGTCAGTAGAAGATGTGACCAACATTATTGCGGGGTTATGTTAACACAAAGGTCAGTATGTATGTATGTATGTATGTATGTATGTATGTATGTATGTATGTAATTGAATACTTATTCAAATATAGTCTACAAGTATATAAACAATTAGTCAAGTCAATAAGTCGACAGTCAGTAAAGTCGCCTGTCAGTGAGGTTGAATATCAGTAAAGTCGCCAGTCAGCTAAGATGGCAGTCAGACAAGTCGACAGTCAGTAAAGTCGAGTCAGGCAAGTCGACAGTCAGCTAAGATGACAGTTAGCTAAGTCCGCAGGCAGTAAAATCGAGTCAGAAAAGTCGACAGTCAGTAAATTCGACAGTTATTAAAGTCGACAGTCAATTAAGTTCACAGTCAGTAAACTCGATGGTCTGTAAAGTTTACAGCAAAGTCGACAGTCAGGTAAAATACACAGTCAGCAAAGTCGACAGTCAGGTAAAATACACAGTCAGCAAAGTCTGTAGTCAGTAAAATCGACAGACAGTAAAGTTGAATCAATAAAGTCAACAGTCAAGAAATTCGAGTCAGTGAAATAGATCGCTAGTAAAGTAGACTTTTACCTGAGTTGAGAGTCAGGTAAAGTACACATAGTCAGCAAAGTCTACAGTCTGTAAAGTTTACAGTAAAATCGACTGTCAGTAAATTCTACTGTCAGTAAAGTCGACAGTGAGTAAATTCTACCGTCAGTAAAGTCGAGTTAGTAAATTCGACAGTCAGTAACGTCTACAACCAAAAAGGTTGAGAGTCAGTAAAATCAAGTCAATAAATTCTACCGTCAGTTAAATCGACAGAGAGTAAATTCTACATTCAGTAAAGTCGAGTCAGTAAATTCTACCGTCAGTAAAATCGATAGTCAGTAAAGTCGACAGTCAGATAAGTCTTCAGTCATCGAAGTCAACTTTCAGTAAAGTCGACGGTCAGTAAAGCCGCCAGTCAGTAAAGTCGAGTCAGTAAAGTTGACGGTCAGTAAAGTTGACGGTCAGGTAAAATCGACAGCCAGTAAAGTCAACAGTCAGTAAAGTCTACTTTTATAAGGTTGACAGTCAGTAAAGTCTACTTTTATTAATTCGAAAGTCAGTAAAGTAGACTGTCAGCAAAGTTGAATTTCAGATAAGTAGACTGTCAGTAAAGTTGAATTTTAGATAAGTCGACAATCAGCTAAGTCGACTATCAGTAAAGTAGACAGTCAGCTAAGTCGTCACAGTAAATTCGACAGTCAGTGAAATCGATCACCAATAAAGTAGATTTTTACCTGAGTTGACACTCAGTAAAACTGACTGTCAGTAAAGTTTACTTTTATTAGGTCGACAGTCAGTAACGCCTACAGCCAAGAAGGTTGACAGTCAGTAAAATCAAGTCAATAAATTCTACCGTCAGCTAAGTCGACAGAGTAAATTCTACCGTCAGTAAAGTCGATAGTCAGTGAAGTCGACAGTCAGTTAAGTCTACAGTCATAGAAGTTAACTGTCAGTAAAGTTTTCAGTCAGTTAAGTCTAGTCAGTAAAGTCAACTTTCAGTAAAGTCGACGGTCAGTAAAGTCGCCAGTCAATAAAGTCGACAGTCAGTACAGTTGACGGTCAGATAAAATCTATAGCCAGTAAAGTCGACAGTCAGTAAAGTTGGCGGTCAGATAAAGTCGACAGTCAGTAAAGTCTACTTTTATAAGGTCGACAATCAGTAAATTATACTTTTATAAAGTCGATAGTCAGCAAATTCTACTTTTATAAGGTCGACAGTCAGTAAAGTAGACTGCCAGTAAAGTTTAATTTCAGATAAGTCGACAGTCAGCTAAGTCGACTATCAGTAAAGTAGACAGCCAGCTAAGTCGACAGTCAGTAAATTCGATAGTCAGTGAAATTGATGACCAATAAAGTAGATTTTTACCTGAGTTGACAGTCAGTAAAATCGACTGTCAGTAAAGTTTACCTTTATTAGGTCGACAGTCAGAAAAGTAGACTGTCAGTAAAGTTGAATTTCAGCTAAGTCGACAGTCAGTAAAGTCGATAAGACTATGTGTAAGGTTGACAGTAAATTCGATAAATCAGTTGGTAAACTCAACAGTCACGTTAGTCGACAGTCAGTAAATGCGAGTAATTAAATTCTACCGTCAGTAAAGTCGACAGTCAGTAAATTCTATGGTCAGTAAAGTCGACAGTCAGTAAATTTTACCGTCAGTAAAGTCGACAGTCAGTAACGTCTACAGCCAACAAGGTTGACAGTCAATAAATTCTACCGTCAGTTAAGTCGACAGAGAGCAATTTCTACCGTCAGTAAAGTTGACAGTCAGTAAATTCTATGGTCAGTAAAGTCGACAGTCAGTAAATTTTACAGTCAGTAAATTCGACAGTCAGTAACGTCTACAGCCAACAAGGTTGACAGCCAGTAAATTCTCTCGTCAGTAAAGTCGACAGTCAGTAAATTCTACCGTCAGTAAGTTCTACCGTCAGTAAAGTCGATAGTCAGTAAAGTCGACAGTCAGTAACGTCGACAGTCAGTTAAGTCTCCAGTCATCGAAGTCAACTATCAGTAAAGTCGACGGTCAATAAAGCTCAGTCAGTAAAGTCGCCAGTCAGTAAAGTCGACAGTCAGTAAATTAGATCGTCAGTAAAGGTGAGTCAGAAAATTCTACAGTGAGTAAAGTCGACAGTCAGTAAAGTTGACAGTCAGATAAAATCGACAGCCAGTAAAGTCGACAGTTAGTAAAGTTGGCGATCAGATAAAGTCGACAGTCAGTAAAGTTGACGGTTAGATAAAGTCGTCAGTCAGTAAAGTTGACGGTTAGATAAAGTCGACAGTCAGTAAAGTTAGCAGTTAGTAAATTCGACAGCCAGTAAAGTCTACAGTCAGAAAAGTCGACTGTCTGTAAATTCGACGTTCAATAAAGCTCAGTCAGTAAAGTCGACAGTCAGTAAAATTTACTGTTAATAAAGTCGACAAGTCAATGTGTAAAGTCGACAAGTCAGTTAAGTCGATAATCTGATGTATAAAATCTCCAGTCAATGTTTAAAGTGCACTAGTTAATGTGTTAAGTCGACAGTCAGGAAAATCAACAATTTAGTTTGTGAAGTCGAGTCAGGAAAGTCGACAAGTCAATGTGTAAAGTCGACAGTCCATAAATTAGGTCGATGAATCAATGAGTGTAATCGAGAGGTCAGTAAGTTACGTCGACAGTCATTAAGTTGACAGTCGATGAGTAAAGTCGACAGGAAGTGAGTAAATCAACAAATCAGTGAGTTAGTCGACATACCAGTAAGTCAGTCGACAGGTCAGTGAGTACATCAGTAAAATAGATCGTCTAGGGTCGAGTAAAATGAGTCATTGTGTATTTTTTTTTTACTATCAGTCATTGGTACAACACATCATCATTAACCTGGTACAATAATATTTAGCAGCTGATAAAACAACTTTATACTAGACTAGTTTATCACAACACAGGGAAGCACAGAGCATATCTACCTATCAATCTATATATCTATTTATTAATCTCTCTATGTAACTAATGTCTATCTATTTATCTATCTAAGCTATGATTTACTCACGTGTTTCTAAGTACAGTACATAGGGTGGACAGGTGTTACTATAGCCATCCAGGTAACAATATAGCTAATTACCATTGACAGGTGAGGCTTGTCAACACAGCCAACCATCAACACCAGGGAATAGCACGTGGAAGCTATCAAAACAAAACAAAATTGAGAATCAAACATTTCTCTCAACTCTCACTCTAAGTCACAGGTATGATAAAGTAAGGGACATTTAGAGCTTTAAAAGGAGGTATTCTGAATTGGCGTTAGGGGCCGCAGGTGTCTAGAGGAAGGGGAAGGGGGGTGGGGGGTGCTGGTTATGTGTTAACCTAATAATATAGAGTAGCTACACATACGACTCGGTCTAGTTGTTTATACTAAAGGTGAGAGCAGGTGTCTCAGGAGGGGGGTAATCTGACTGTAAGAAACACTATACAACAAGTATACCTTAAACATATAGTAGTATAACAAAATGTTTACATATGGCGTGGTCTAAATATTGGAAGAACACATATTGAGGTATGAGGCATTAAATAACAATTACTAAAACCTTTATGACTAATAACGAAAGGGTTAAACAGGTAATATTTTCAACTGTATATTTTGAAGCTTGGGGGACAGGTGTCAAGGAGCCGGAGATGACTGTAAAATAACAAGTGCCATAAAACAGGTGTAATTTGATAATAAGAGACCTAAACAACACGTGTTCTAGCTGTAGCTGTTGGCGGGGCCCTGGGAAGCGAACCCCACATTCTCGTAGGTGATGGTGGCCACATAGCCTCTCTGGTGGTCTGCCGTGTAGGTCACCACTTGTCGTCGACCGTCAGGCAAGAGCACGTAGTAACGACCACTTACACTGTTGCCGTCGTTCTGCTCCTCGTGACCGAAGTCGTTGCCGAAGTTTTGGTCTCGGACGCCGTATCGGAGGTCGTATGGCATCTGTGTTTATAAAACGAGGAAGAAACAAGTGCACAGGTAAACAAAGTGATTAGTCTGACCCGTGAATTATTGACAGGTAGGTGAGGCTATCCCTTATAGGTAAATTACACCTGTTTACATTCATTATACTCAATGTACAGTCACTCATAAAAGTTCGTGGGGTCTCCGTGTGTGTGGGTGATTCCCATCCCCACCCTTTTCTGGACGACAGGTCTCTGGGCACGGGACAACGCACACACGAACATACACGGTGAAACTGTTGGAACTGTGTGTGTTCAATTAAGACCTGTTGTTTGACAGGAATATTTGTCCATGCAAATATTGTGTTATGTCATATAATGTTTACACATTTGCATGCCAGCATATGAGGGTTAAAATTGTCATGGACAATATGACCACAGTCCTCTGTTACCTGAACCATGAGACGCTTCGATATGTGAAGACGAAGCAATATGATGGAGGGTGGAGGAGGAGTGGGGTGGCATATAATATCATTACAAATATATGGCAATAGACCTACTTCAATACGTTCCTTTAGTTATTACATGAAGGGTTTCTTACCTGCTTGGTGTGTTTCCTCCAGTAGACTGTTGCCTTAGACTCGGGACTGTTCCATTACGACGTTGGCCAACCGCTTCACTGCTCATTGTTTCGAGTCTTCGTCTACTTCGAATATTTTATTACCTATTATTCAGAATGGTTTTGCGTTGGATATATAGAGGAATGAAGAAGATATATTATACTACGTTAATGGTAGATACTGTCTGAGTTGAACTCTGAACGGTTTACAATATTATTCATGTGGATACAAAGCAAATTTTCGAAGGGATTGGAATGCGCCTCGACCTGCACTACCGTCGTCTCTTGCTGCTTAATTAATGCTTAGATATCGAAGGGGCTTTAACCTTCATATCTTATCAACAACACCTGATTATGACTAACGATAATAACTGATTGACAAACATAATCCTGTCTGACCTGATTACATAAAAGACACCGTTCTGCCGTGTGTGTGCGTGTGCGCGTTGTCAAAATCGCTATACACAGACTCGCCGTCCAGAAAGAGGTGGGGACTGGACTGACACACACACACGGACCCCCACGAACTTTTATGAGTGACTGTACATTCAACAAACACTTCCTACTCTCACCATACACTCACAACACTCACCATTAACACACTACACTCACCGGGGGATAGCTGTAGGGGTCTAGCACTGGATGGGCGTCAGCTAAGTACACCATCATCACCATCATCGTCACCATCACCATCGCCCTGGGGGTGGAGGTCAGGGAGAATATTGTGTCGTGGAGAGGTTAAAGGGGGGGTTGCAGTTTATTGGGCACGAGGGATAATTTATTGAAGAAGTTAGCTTATAAGCGACGGTGAAAATTTATTGAATGCAGGTAGTTTATTAGAGGCAGCACCTAATCAAAGAGGAAGCGAGTTTAGTGGATGGGAGGCAGCTGGGCAGTGTATTAAAAAGGGGACAATTATCAGCGCGGAGCAGTTAATGTAAGCGAGACAGTTTAGCAAGAAAGAGTAGTATATTAAGCAAGTATAATTTATTAAAGAGGCATATTTAAATTACGAGGGGGGGGCAGTAAATATAAGACAGGGAGAGCAATGGTTGGTTTGTCTGTTGTGCTGTTACATTATGATTGACTGCACCAATAATACAAATACTAATACTAACAACAAAAATACTAATTAAATACCGAAAATAATAAAATCAACAATAATAACAATGATAACAGTAATAATGAAATAATATAACTGATAATAAGATGGCAGAGAAAATAATAACTAAGATGTTGCTCTCTCTTTGTCTCACCCGTTTTTCTTTCTTTCATTTTCACTGATTTTCCATTACTTGGTGCAACCCTGATAGATTAAGATGTTTTAAGACACACACAGGACAAATGAAGGTCGGTATATGAACTCACCATGTCTGACCCATCACACTACACTGCTGATCTAAAGAGAAGACTCTGAAAAGTGTTGTACTTACAGTCAGTTCAGGTCAGGTCTGGTCAGGTCAAATTACGAGATGTTACCTGTCGCGTCAGTCGAGGTTAAATAGCGCAGACGACCTGACTGAGGGTGGGTTGTCACTTCTACGGATCCTTAAAGTTGGCAACTAGGTTTCCTAGTTATTTCCAGGGCTCGTCAGTTGATTACAGGGCCTTTTTGTTCAGTCAGGGTCGTTCAGGGTCATCCAGGGTCGTCGTCCAGGGTCGTTATCCAAGGCCTTTTGTCCAAGGTCACGGTCCAAAGATAAAAATAATGTTCATGGTTCAACAAATAATTTCAGCACCGCGTGTTTCAGTCTTAGTGATGTTCAGAAGACCATGGGTGACTCAGTGCCTAGGAATCCTCTACATTACCAAGAATACTCAGTCGATATCTGGAGGTCAGAGTCGCCTCCAGGACCATCACCTGGAGGTCACGGTAACTACTAGTGCTTTTAGAAATTTCGGTCGATTCCAGGAGAGTCAACTGAAAGATCAGAATCAGTTGCAAGAATTTCCGCCGTCGACTGTAGTGCTGTCAGTCACCTCCGAGACTCCCAGTTAATGCCAAGGACGTCATAGTCACCTTCAGGAGTCGTTAGTCTCCCTCGGGGGAATTATCAGCTGATATGGAGTCCTCAGTCCTCAGTACCGTAAGGTTTTGCACGGAAGTAATGACAGGATCACAGATAAAGAGATTTAGATTAACACGGCCTTTGATTCAAATTAAAACACGTAAAACAAAACAGGATTAATGATTGAGATTAGATATTAACATTGAGCTTAGTTACCATTAGTAGTTAGCGAGGTTAAGAGAAGCACAGACTGACATTGGGATTAATTGCAATAATGAGTTTAAGCAAGATTAATGGGCTTCCTTATAAGGGCTGGAACAGGAGGATGGGAGAGGTGAAAGGGGTGAAGAGGACTGAGTGGTTGGGGAAATTAAGATGGGAAATTGCATGAGAAGGGAATGTGGGGAAGGAATGTGAACGTGTACTGGAGGTGAGGGGAGGAGAATGTGGAATGGAAGAGAGAGGAGGTGTGGGTGAAAGGTAGGGGAGGGAGGGGGTGTGGAGAGAGGAATGTGGAGTGGAGGAGGGTATTAGAGTGGGGGGAAGGGGAGTGTGGGGGTGGAAGGAGGGAATGGAGGAGTGTGGAAGGAGAGAGTGTTGACAGGAGGGTGTGGAGTGGAGGAGAGGGTGTGGAGTGGAGGAGATGGGGGTGTGAAGTGTGGACGGAGAGGAGAGAACTGTGGAGTGGAGGAGAAGGGTGTGGGTGGAAGGGGTGGGTGGTGGGGAGAGGGTGGAGTGGAAGGGGGGTGTGGAGTGGAAGGGAGGGGTGGAGGGGAGGTGTGGGTGGTGGGGAGGGTGTGGAGGGAGGTGAGTGTGGAGTGGAGGAGGTATAGGGTAGATGAGGTGGGGAGTTTATGGGGTGAGGGAGGGTGGGAAGAATGGTGGAGGGGTGTGGATTGGGAGGAGAGTGGAGATGAGGAGATGGGAGTTTGGACGGGAGGAGTATGGGTGGAGTGGAGGGTGTGGAGGGAGGGGTATGGGTGGGTGGAAGGTATGGATTGGATGGGAGCGCAGGGGGGTGTAGAGTGGAAGGGGTGTAGAGTGGATTGGATAAGAGGTGATGTGGCGTGGAGTATAAGGGGAGTGTGGGTGGGGGAGAGTAGGGAGACTATGGTTGGGTGGGTGGGGTGTGGAGAGGAGGGTGTGTGGAGGGAGAGAGTGTGGAGGAGAGGGGTGTTGGAGGGTAGGGGGAGGGGGCGTTTAGAGGAGGGTGTGTGGAGTAGAGGCAGGGAAGTGTGGAATGGAGAGAATGGGGGTGTGGAGGTGGAGTGTGGAGAGAGGGGGGTGTGGGTGGAGTATAAGAGTGTGGAGTGGGAGGTAGAGGTGGGGGTGTGTGGAGGGGGAGGAGGTGTGGAGGGGGGGGTGAGAGGAGGGTTGTGTGGAGTGGATGGGGAGAGGTGTGGAGTGGGGGAAAGAGGGAGTATGGAGGGGGGGAGTGTGGGGTGGGGAGGGGGTGTGTGGTGAAGGGGAGGGAGAGCGTGGAGGGAGGGAGTGTGGAGGGAGGGAGTGTGGAGGGAGGGTGTGGGAGGAGGGCGGTGGGAGGGGGACTGTGGGAGGAGGGAGTGTGGAGGGACTGTGGGAGGGAGGTGTGGAGGGGGAGGGAGGGTGGAGGGGGAGGGGGTGTGGAGGGAGGGGTGTGGGAGGGAGGGGGTGTGGGAGGGAGGGAGTGTGAGGAGGGGGGTGTGTGGGGTGTGGGAGGGAGGTGTGGAGAGGAGGGACTGTGTGGGGGGGAGGGGGTGTGAGGGAGGGAGGGGTGTGGGGAGGGGGGGTGTGGGAGGGGGGGAGTGAAGGGGAGGGAGTGTGGAGGGAGGAGTGAAAGGAGGAGGGAGGTGTGGGAGAAAACTGTGGGAGGAGGGGGTGTGGGAGGGAGTGTGGAGGAGGGAGTGTGGGAGGGAGGTTGTGGGAGGGGAGGGAGTGTGGGAGGAGTGTGGGAGGAGGGGGTGGAGAGGGAGGGGGAGGGAGTGGAGGAGGGGGTGTGGGAGGAGGGTTTGGGGAGGGAGGTGTGGGGAGGGGGGAGGGTGTGGAAGGGGAGTGTGGAGGGGAGGGAGGTGTGGAGGGGAGGGGGTGTGGGAGGGGAGGGGGGACTGTGGGAGGGGGAGGTTGTGGAGAGGGAGGAGTGTGGAGGGGGAATGTGGGAGAGTGTGGGAAGGCAGGTGGAGGGAGGGCAGTGTGGAGGGGGGTGTGGTATGGGGAGGGGGGTGTGGAGGGGGTGTGGGAGGAGGGGGTGTGGAGGGGAGTGTGGGAGGGTGTGGAGGGGGAGGGGGGAGTGTGTGGGGAGGGAGAGGGGTGTGGAGGGTGTGGGGAGGGAGGGGTGTGGAAGGGGGAGGGGGTGTGGGGAGGGAGGAAGTGTGGGGGAGGGAATGTGGAGGAGGGGGGTGTGGAGGGGAGAGTGGGAGGGAGGAAAGTGTGGGAAGGGAGTGTGGAGGGAGGGAGTGTGGAGGGGGAGGGTGTGGGAGGAGAGGGTGTGGAGGGTGTGGGAGGGGGAGGGAGTGTGGAAGGGGAGGGGGTGTGGGAGGGAGAGGGTGTGGAGGGGTGTGGGAGGGAGGGGGTGTGGAGGGGAGGGGGAGTGTGGGAGGAGGGAGTGTGGGGAAGGGGTGTGGAGGGGGGAGGGCAGTGTGGAGGGAGGGTGTGGGGAGGAGGTGTGGGGAGGGTGTGGAGGGGGAGGGGCGGTGGAGGGGGAGGGGGGGTGTGGAGGGAGAGGGTGTGGAGGGGGTGTGGGAGTGTGGAAGGGGGAGTGTGGGAGGAGGGTGTGGGGGAGGGAGGTGGAGGAGTGTGGAGGAGAGGGGGGGTGTGGGGAGGGAGTGTGGAGGGGGAGGGTGTGGAGGGGGAGGGGTGTGGGGAGGGTGTGGAGGGGGGTGGGATGATATGGGAATGTGGGGTGTGGAGGGGATGGGAGTGTGGGGAAGGGGGCGACTGTGGGGAGGAGGGATTGTGGGAGGGGGAGGGTGTGGAGGGTGGTGTGGAGGGGGTGTGGAGGGGGAGGAGGGGGGTGTGGAGGGGATGGGGTGTGGAAGGAGGCGACGTGTGGGAGGGAGGCGACTGTGGGAGGAGGAAGTGTGGAGGGTAGTGTGGAGGGAGGGAGGGGGGTGTGGGGAGGGGGATGGGGAGTGGGGGAGGGAGGGTGTGGAGGGGGAGGGGGAGTGTGGGAGGAGAGAGGTGGAGAGGGAGGAGGGATTGTGGAGGGTAGTGTGGAGGGGAGGGAGTGTGGAGGGAGGGGGTGTGGGGAGGGATGGGGGTGTGGGAGGAGGGGGGTGTGGAGGGGGAAGTCGAGGGAGGTGTGGGGGGGAGGGGCAGGGGGGTTTGGATGGAGAGAATGGTAGGGTGTGGAGGGTTGGGTGTGGGTGGAGAGGGTGTGGAGTGGAGGGGAGGGTGTGGGTGGATGGGAGTGTGAGGTGGAGGAGGGAGTGTGTGGTGTGGTGTGGAGGAGAATGGAGGTGTGGGTGGAGGGAGGTGAGTGTGGGTGGGTGGAGGGGGTGTGGAGTGGGTGGAGGGGTGTGGTGTGGAGTGGAGTGGAAGGGGTGGAGGAGGGAGTGGAGGAGGGAGAGGAGTGTGGAGGGGAGGAGTGGAGGATGGGGGAGGGGGAGTGTGGAGGGGCGGGGGAGTGTGGAGTGGAGTGAAGGGGGTGTGGTGTGGTGTGGGTGGAGTGTGGATTGGAGGAGGGTGGGTGTGGAGAGGGGTGGGGTGAGGCGGAGGGGAGATATAAATGAGATGGGAATTTACTGGTTAGCCAACACATTATACAATAAATATACATATAACTAAATGATACATACCAATATGCAGGTAACATTCTAACCTAAACCTAACCTAACCTAACACAACCTAACTCTAACTAGCTTGCCTAACCCTAACTAAACCTAGCATAACCTAGCAAAACCCTAACCTTATCTATCGTGCTTAACCAACCTATTCTAAATTAAAGTAACTAACCTTAACCTATTCTAAAAATTAAATTAACCTAACTTAACCTATTCTAGAAATTGCAGTAACCTAACCTTAACCTGTTATTGCACAAAATTAAAAGTAATTAGCAACAACTAGTCTAAGATAACTTTAACCTCATATTTCTAAATCTACTTTCTTCGCCTTATTTACTTTCATCTCTCTCTTATGTTAGTACCCAATCTGTATTTACTTCTACCTTCTATGTTATCTGTGTTTCTTCCTCCTTTCCTGTTGCTTCCTCCTTCCTGTGTTACTTCCTACCTTCCTGTGTTTTTCCTTCATTCTGTGTTACTTCCTCCTTCTCTATGTTACTTCCTACCTTCCCTGTGTCTTCCTCCTTCCTGTGTTACTTCCTCTTTCCTGTGTTACTTCCTACCTTCCCTGTGTCTTCCTCCTTCCCGTGTTTCTTCCTCCTTCCCTGTGTTACCCCTACACCCTGTGTTGCTTCCTACCTTCCTGTGTCTTCCTCCTTCCTGTGTTACTTCCTCTTTCCCTGTGTTACTTCCTACCTTCCCTGTGTCTTCCTCCTTCCCTGTGTTACTTCCTCCTTCCCTGTGTTACTTCCTACCTTCCCTGTGTTACTTCCTACCTTCCCTGTGTTACTTCCTTCATTCCTGTGTTACCTGCCTTACCTTACAGAAAGTCATGACTGGCGGGTTCCTGCGGCAGAAGGTAAACAAACAAGACACGTGAAGGGGCAATAGTTAAAAGAGAGGAGCCAGATGTTCACGTGATCGCTCAGGTACCAAGACTGACTTGTGCCTCCCAGTGTCCAGGTTTATATAGCCTCACTTTCACCAGCTGCGTCTACAGGAAGTTGCTTGGTGCCGCCTGTCATTTGTTTTACCAGTGGCGGGGTGTTGAATGGCCGTCGTGGAGGTGTTGTATGGCAGTCGTGGAGGTGTTGTATGGCAGTCGTGGAGGTGTTGTATGGCAGTCGTGGAGGTGTCGCATGGCAGTCGTGGAGGTGTCGCATGGCCGTCGTGGAGGTGTCGTATGGCCGGATTGGAGTTAGGAGTGACACTTTACTTAACAACAGTAGTAAGAGATGGTGATAGTGCGTTCAGATCATGATATCTACCATCATAATTACCACCATTGCTACTACCATGATCACCTCCATTAGTACAGTACCACCATTACTACCACCATAATTAATACCATCACTATTACGATTGTTACCACCATCACTCATTGACAGCAGTAATCCTATGTTTTATGTAATAATAATAATAATAATAATAATTAACGGTTTATTGAAGAGCTTGGCATGAAGGCTGAAAATATACAGTTATATATTTGGGAATGGGTTTCGAATTACAAATAATATACAAGTAACATAAGTGACACAAATAAGACATATAATAACTCGATGGGGAAAAACAAACTACAGTTCATTTCAACATAGTGACAGTGTAGGGAGCAGTGTTTACTGGGAGTGAATACACTGGTTTTATTACAAGTTATTGATAATTTTTACAATGGTTGGGACTGGGCTGTTCTTATAGCGATCAGTTCGTGCGTATGGGCTGGATGCGGTTGTGGTGTCGAACAGCAATTCTCGGACTAGGGATCTCAGGTGATAGGGCCGGGTGTCGAGGATGGTGTAAACTTCTTACAAATTTGCAGATGAGGTCGTGGTGATGGTCAGTGAGAGTCGAAAGGGTCTGTGTGTTGAGCCTTCTTGATATGTGGAGTAGGAAGGGAGAGAATAATCTTGCATGCCCTCTTTTGCACTTTTTCTAGGTGTTTTACGTTGTGTGGCATTTAGGGAGAGACCAGGTGGGGGAGGCATAAGTGAGCTTGGGGGTGTGTGTGTGTGTGTGTGTGTGTGTGTGTGTGTGTGTGTGTGTGTGTGTGTGTGTGTGTGTGTGTGTGTGTGTGTGTGTGTGTGTGTGTGTGTGTGTGTGTGTGTGTGTGTGTGTGGGATGGGGTGACACGGTGGTGATTATTTTGGGCCCAGAACACTGAACTTTCCAATCAGCGCACATCATTCCCTCATTCAGTGGTTTGACCTCTAGACGACCACATCTGGTGCTGCACATTCACCCTCTCTCCACACCCTGCTGCTACACTGCTGTTCCTGCTCTCTGTTGTTCCTGGTGCTGCTCTCTGTGTTACACTGCTGTTCCTGGTCCTGCTCTCTGTTACACTGCTGTTCTTGGTCCTGCTCTCTGCTGTTCCTGGTCATGCTCTCTGCTGCTACACTGCTGTTCCTGGTCCTGGTCCTTGCTGTTCCTGTTCCTGCTGCTGCTGTCACTTTTGTCTTTGGTCCTGCTCTCTGCTGTTCCTGGTCATGCTCTCTGCTGCTACACTGCTGTTCCTGGTCCTGCTCTCTGCTGTTCCTGGTCCTGCTCTCTGCTGTTACACTGCTGTTCTTGGTCCTGCTCTCTGCTGTTCCTGGTCATGCTCTCTGCTGCTACACTGCTGTTCTTGGTCCTGCTCTCTGCTGTTCTGGTCCTGCTCTCTGCTGTTCTTGGTCCTGCTCTCTGCTGTTCCTGGTCATGCTCTCTGCTACACTGCTGTTCCTGGTCTGCTCTCTGCTGTTCCTGGTCCTGCTCTCTGCTGTTACACTGCTGTTCTTGGTCCTGCTCTCTGCTGTTCTGGTCATGCTCTCTGCTGCTACACTGCTGTTCCTGGTCCTGCTCTGCTGTTCCTGGTCCTGCTCTCTGCTGTTACACTGCTGTTGGTCCTGCTCTCTGCTGTTCTTGGTCCTGCTCTCTGCTGCTACACTGCTGTTCCTGGTCCTGCTCTCTGCTGTTACACTGCTGTTCTTGGTCCCTCTCTGCTGTTCCTGGTCATGCTCTCTGCTGCTACACTGCTGTTCTTGGTCCTGCTCTCTTGCTGTTCCTGGTCCTGCTCTCTGCTGTTCTTGGTCCTGCTCTCTGCTGTTCCTGGTCCTGCTCTCTGCTATTCCTGGTCATGCTCTCTGCTGCTACCTGCTGTTTCCTGGTCCTGCTCTCTGCTGTTCCTGGTCCTGCTCTCTGCTGTTACCTGCTGTTCTTGGTCCTGCTCTCTGCTGTTCTTGGTCCTGCTCTCTGCTGCTACACTGCTGTTCCTGGTCCTGCTCTCTGCTGTTACACTGCTGTTCTTGGTCCTGCTCTCTGCTGTTCCTGGTCATGCTCTCTGCTGCTACACTGCTGTTCTTGGTCCTGCTCTGCTGTTCCTGGTCCTGCTCTCTGCTGTTCTTGGTCCTGCTCTCTGCTGTTCTTGGTCCTGCTCTCTGCTGTTCTTGGTCCTGCTCTCTGCTGTTCCTGGTCCTCTCTGCTGTTCTTGGTCCTGCTCTCTGCTGTTCCTGGTCCTGCTCTCTGCTGTTCCTGGTCATGCTCTCTGCTGCTACCTGCTGTTCCTGGTCATGTTCTCTGTTGCTACACTGCTGTTCGGTCCTGCTCTCTACTGTTCCTGGTCCTGATCTCTGCTGTTCCTGGTCCTGCTCTCTACTGTTCCTGGTCCTGTTCTCTGCTGGTCCTGGTCCTGCACTCTGCTGTTCCTGGACCTGTTCTCTGCTATTCCTGGTCCTGTTCTCTGCTGGTCCTGGTCCTGCTCTCTGCTGTTCCTGGTCTGTTGTTCTCTGCTGGTCTGATTCTGTTCTCTGCTGTTCCTGGTTCTGTTCTCTGCTGTTCCTGGTCCTGCTCTCTGCTGTTCCTGGTCCTGTTCTCTGCTGTTCCTGGTCCTGTTCTCTGCTGGTCCTGGTCCTGCTCTCTGCTGTTCCTGGTCCTGTTCTCTGCTGTTCCTGGTCCTGTTCTCTGCTGGTCCTGGTCCTGCTCTCTGCTGTTCCTGGTCCTGTTCTCTGCTGTTCCTGGTCCTGTTCTCTGCTGGTCCTGATTCTGTTCTCTGCTGTTCCTGGTTCTGTTCTCTGCTGTTCCTGGACCTGTTCTCTGCTGTTCCTGGACCTGTTCTCTGCTGGTCCTGGTTCTGTTCTCTGCTGTTCCTGGTCCTGCTCTCTGCTGCTAAGCTGTTATTCCTAGTCCTGTTCTCTGCTGGTCCTGGTTCTGTTCTCTGCTGTTGCTGGACCTGTTCTCTGCTGTTCTGGTCTTGTTCTCTGCTGCTAAACTGCTGTTCCTGGTCCTGCTCTCTGCTGTTACACTGCTATTCCTGGTCCTGCTCTCTGCTGTTACACTGCTGTTCCTGGTCCTGCTCTCTGCTGTACACTGCTATTCCTGGTCCTGCTCTCTGCTGTTACACTGCTGTTCTTGGTCCTGCTCTCTGCTGTTCTTGGTCCTGCTCTCTGCTGTTACACTGCTGTTCCTGGTCCTGCTCTCTGCTGTTCCTGGTCCTGTTCTCTGCTGGTCTGGTCCTTGTTCTGCTGGTCCTGGTCCTGCTCTCTGCTATTCCTGGTCCTGTTCTCTGCTGGTCCTGGTCCTGCTCTCTGCTGTTCCTGGTCCTGTTCTCTGCTGGTCCTGGTCTGTTCTCTGCTGGTCCTGGTCCTGTTCTCTGCTGTTCCTGGTCCTGTTCTCTGCTGGTCCTGGTCCTGCTCTCTGCTGTTCCTGGTCCTGTTCTCTGCTGGTCCTGGTCCTGCACTCTGCTGTTCCTGGTCCTGTTCTCTGCTGGTCCTGGTCCTGCTCTCTACTGTTCCTGGTCCTGTTCTCTGCTGTTCCTGGTCCTGTTCTCTGCTGTTTCTGGACCTGTTCTCTGCTGGTCCTGGTCCTGTTCTCTGCTGGTCTGGTCCTGCTCTCTGCTGTTCCTGGTCCTGTTCTCTGCTTTTCCTGGTCCTGTTCTCTGCTGGTCCTGATTCTGTTCTCTGCTGTTCCTGGTCCTGTTCTCTGCTGTTCCTGGTCTGTTCTCTGCTGGTCCTGGTCCTGCTCTCTGCTGGTCCTGATTCTGTTCTCTGCTGTTCCTGGTCCTGTTCTCTGCTGGTCCTGATTCTGTTCTCTGCTGTTCTGGTTCTGTTCTCTGCTGTTCCTGGACCTGTTCTCTGCTGTTCCTGGACCTGTTCTCTGCTGGTCCTGGTTCTGTTCTCTCTTGTTCCTAGTTCTGTTCTCTGCTGTTCCTGGTCCTGCTCTCTGCTGCTAGCTGTTATTCCCTAGTCCTGTTCTCTGCTGGTCCTGGTTCTGTTCTCTGCTGTTGCTGGGCCTGTTCTCTGCTGTTCCTGGTCCTGCTCTCTGCTGCTAAGCTGTTATTCCTAGTCCTGTTCTCTGCTGGTCCTGGTTCTGTTCTCTGCTGTTGCTTGGACCTGTTCTCTGCTGTTCCTGGTCTTGTTCTCTGCTGCTAAACTGCTGTTCCTGGTCCTGCTCTCTGCTGCTACACTGCTGTTCCTAGTCCTGCTCTCTGCTGCTACACTGCTGTTCCTAGTCCTGCTCTCTGCTGTTCCTGGTCCTGTTCTCTGCTGTTTCTGGTCCTGCTCTCTGCTGTTCCTGGTCCTGCTCTCTGCTGTTCCTGGTCCTGTTCTCTGCTGTTCCTAGTCCTGCTCTCTGCTTTCCTAGTCCTGTTCTCTGCTGTTCCTGGTCCTGCTCTCTGCTGTTCCTGGTCCTGTTCTCTGCTGTTCCTGGTCCTGTTCTCTGCTGTTCCTGGTCTGTTCTCTGCTGTTCCTGTGGTCCTTTTGTGGGCCGAGTTGGAGAAGCCAAGTTAGAGATCTTGAAATTAAAGGAAGAGATGGCGAGGATGAAAGCGAGACAAGGGAAAAGCCCGTCTGTGACGAAAACTCAGGTGAATGAATGGAAGGTTGTGAGGAGAGGGACTACCAAACTGGTGGTGAAAAACACACCAAGGATACGACAACAACGACAACAACAGCTAAGTGTATAACTCGTTCAGTCCCTTGATAGACAGGTGGACGTTGGTACAGTCAGGGACAGGGCTGACAAGAAAGGTACAAAAACTTTAATTGTTGGTGACTCACAGGTGGTACCAAAACTAAAACACGAGAAAAGATTGGACCAATACGGTCACATACCGGCGAGCTAACTGATAACGACGGGAAATAAGCAATCTGAATAAATATTTTTCAACAGTTTTTCACTACCGAAAATTTAAACATGATACCGAGGCACCAACTCTGTTCAGAGATAGTGAAGAAATCAAATTAAGAGATAGTAGTGACTAGTAACGATGTTAGTAACAAATAGACAAACTAAAGCCTAATAGTCACCTGGTCC
The DNA here is from genome assembly GCF_018991925.1 of Homarus americanus. NCBI lineage: Eukaryota > Metazoa > Arthropoda > Malacostraca > Decapoda > Nephropidae > Homarus > Homarus americanus. The sequence continues at coordinate 179,506 of NW_024754472.1, read as the reverse complement.
CGATGAGATATTTGCCAGAGTATTAAAGGAATGTAAGGAAGAGCTTGAGTATGCCCTAAGCAAAGTTGTTTAACATGTCCTTAAAAACAGGTGTAGTGCCAGAATCTTGGAGGATAGCGAATGTAATACCGATTTTTAGAAGGGGATAGATCACTATCTTCTAACTACCGTCAATCAGTCTAACATCAATAGTAAGCAAATTACTGGAGGCAATCATTTGAAACTCTATTCAGAAATCACCTGGAGAAGCACCAATTGATCAATGATTTAGCATGAGCTTCAGAGGGCGTTCATGTCTAACTAATCTATTAACATTCTTTTCATCAGTTTTCAGAAACGGTGGACGAGGAGCACAATTATGATGTGGTATATCGACTTTAGCAAAGCCTTCGACAGAGTCCCCACAAAGACTAATTAGAAAGGTAGAAGCACATGGCATCAAAGGTAATATCCTTAAATGGATTAGAGGCGTGGTTACAGGACGAGGAAACAGCGGTGAGCGTATGACAATAAGTCCCATTGAACAACGTCACTAGTGGAGTTCCCCAAGGCTCAGTACTTGGACCATTATTATTTATTATATACATAAACGACATGGATATCGGCATAGACAGCAACATAAGTAAATTTGCTGATGACACTAAAATAGGCGTGTTATTAAATGTGAGGACTCCACAAAACTACAGGAGGATCTAAACAAATTTTTGAATGAATTCAATGGCAGATGAAATTCAACGTGGACAAATGTAAAGTACTCAGTATAGGAGATGTTAAACGGAAACCAGTTACCGATGAACCTTGACTGCATTGAAATCTGACTGCGAGAGTTTAGGAGAATAATGATAGTAGGAACCTTAAGCCAAGTAAACAATGTGTTTTTGCTCATAACAAGACTAATAAGGTACTTGGGCTCATACAAAGTGTTGGTTACAAGTCTGCAAGGTCATCTTAGATTATATCTTGTGCTTGTGAAACCTCTCCTGGATTCACGCAGTTCAGTTCTGGTCACCGTATTAGAATGAATATAGAATCCTTGGAAAAAGAATTCAGGAGAATAATAAGACTAATCCGAGCGTGGGAACCTTGGTATAGAGACAGAATAAACATCTTTATTTCCCTCGAGAAGTAAGCGAGGCGACTTGACAAGGTGTATAAATGGAAGCAGGGGCTAAACAAAGGGACATAACAAAAGGTACTCAAACTATCCAACCAGGAAGGAACTTCGTAACAATGGTTTTAAATTAGACAAATTTAGATTTAGGCGCGAAAATAAGGTAAACACTGGTTTGGAAACAGAGTAGTGGATAAATGGAACAAGATTACCAAACATCGTCATTAACTTTCGAATATGCTGGATAGCTTCAAACATAGGTTGGATGCTTATATGAGCATGGGGTTGGGTGTAGCAGGACTGCCAGTATTATGGGCCAATAGGCCCGCTGCAGTTTCTCCTCCATTCTTATGTTCTTATGCTCCTGCTGTTCCTGGTCCTACTGTTCCTACCCTGCTGATCCTGGTCCTGCTCTCTGCTGCTACTACTGATTTTTGGCTCGTATAAACTCACTATGAACATCTTTTACAAAACACACACACACATAACGCACATAAAACCACACACACACACACACTACATCCTTGACACCGAAGGGTCTTGGCGTACCTGGCGCTCCTCGGGGAGCCGCCAGAGTCAGCTTGGATTGGCCCCTACCAACTACCTCTCTGAACCCTCCTCCCTACAGGAATATCAACAAGTTCTCGCCAGAAGTTAACATAAGAACATAAGAACATAAGAATGGAGAAACTGCAGGCCAATTGGCCCATACTGTGCAGTCCGTTTACACCCAACCCTTATTGCTCATATAAGCATCCAACCTATGTTTGAAGCTATTAGCGTATTGAGTTAATGATGATGTTGGTAACTTGTTCCCATTCATCCACTCTCTGTTTCCAAACCAGTGTTTACCTATTTGGGCCTAAATCTAAGTTGTCTAATTTAAAACCATTGTTCGAGTTCGCTCCTGGTTGGATAGTTTGAGTACCTTTATAATGTCCTTTGTTTACCCTGACTTCCATTTATACACCTCTATCAGGTGCCCCTCGCTCTCATCCTGCGAGTGCACATTAGATGCTAACCTGTCTCTATACTCAAGGTTCCTAATGCCGGGACTAGTCTTCATTCTTCTCTGATCTTTCCGAGTTCCCGTATCCATTCTGTAATGTGACCAGAACTGAACTCGTAATCCAGGTGTGGTCTCGCATAAGATACAGTTTTAGGATGACCTCGCTTAGTCTTGTAACTAACACTCCTTTGTATGAACCCAAGTACTTTATTAGCCTTGTTACGAGCAAAACACATTTGTTTGCTTGGCTTAAAGTTCTGGTTATCATTACTCTAAATCTATCTACTTAGTCGGATTTCTCAATGGCATCGTTGTTCATCTGGTATCTGGTTTCCTGTTTACATCTCTATACTGGTGCTTACATTTGTCACATTGAATTTCATCTGCCATTTTTCCAGACCATTCGAAATTTTTTAGATCTTCCTTAGTTTTGCTGAGTCTCGTCGGATTTATGCTTCGTCCTATTTTGAATGTCATCAGCAAATTTACTTATGTTGCTGTCTATGCCATATCTATGTCGTTTTATTTATATAATAAATAATAATGGTCCAAATGCTGAGCCTTGAGAACTCACTAGTGACGTTGCTCAATGGGACTTAGTGCCGTTAATGCTCCTTTCGCTGTTTCTGTCCTGCAACCACGCCCTAATCCATTCAAGGATATTACCTTTGATGCCATGTGCTTCTACTCTTCTAATAGTCTTTCGTGGGGAGACTTCTGTCGAAGGCTTTGCTAAAGTCGAGATATACACATCATAATTGTGCCCTTAGGTCCACTGTTCGGCTTGATGAAAGAATGTTAATAGATTGAGTTGAGCATAAACGCCGGCTTGGCAAGCCATGTTTGGAATCGATTGTCGCTTGTGCTTCTCCAGATGGTTTTCGAATAGATTTTAAAGATAATTCCGTAGTACCTACTGGATGTTAGGCTGATTGGACAGTAGTTAGAGCAATCGTCCTTCTTAATCGGTATTACATTCGCTATCATCCAGGATTCTGGTACTACACCTGTTTTTAAGGACATGTTCACTGCTTTGCTGAGAGCATACTAAGCTCTTCCTTACATTCCTTTAATACTCTGCAAACTTTTATCTCTTGGGACCAGGTGACTTTTTAGCTATCTTTGAATTATTATGGGTATAACATTTTCGGTGGTGAGATTGTTAATATTTGTTAATTTCGCCCCGATGGTCAATCTTTTTCTTGTTTTAGTTTGATATTGGTAGATGCTTTGGGTTTTGTCTTTTTCCTTGCTATCCTTATCATTGTTCTCTTAGCTTTCCTTATCTCGGTTTTTAACCCTACTTTGCATAATACATAAATAATCCTGGGGTAAATTTCGCCTGATTTATCCTTCTGTCTATAGCCTTCCTTTGTTGTATTGGTCTTTAAATAGTATTTATCCATTTTAGGGTCATTGTTGTCTGGTCTGAGTTTTTTTGTATGGTATGTTTCTGCCTGTGCATTAAATGCTCATTATTTAAGTTGTCGTGGGAACTTTCGGCTTCTGTCATGATCTGGTTATCAGGTAAGTTGTCATCTGTGGGTTTCGCCAAGCGAGACACCCCTTCTCTCACTTTGCCTCTTTAAACAGTCAGGTTTGCCTTCTGAATCTGTGGTACCTTGGTGAATTTTCGTTACGTCTGCCCTGAAAATCTGGCGAGAATCTTAGTTTCTTTGTGATGGCTGTTTTGCAGTTGGTTCTAACCTCGGCGTTTGCTAATGGGGTTTCTCTGTTCATTTAGAACTTAAATAGTATATTACTCCCCGGGTGAGTTCAGTTTGTGTTGGCACTAAAAGCAGTCATGGATGGGTTTAAAGGGTTTCTGATTCTGGGGTTTGCATGGTCGGTCAATCTATTGCCTTAAAATTGTCTTCTACTATACAGGCTTTGTTGTGTATGAAGCCTGCATTCATCCCAGATAAGTCTCTCATTGACTCTATCAAGGTGAGGGTCTATATATTACTCCTGTATTAATTTTCTACCATCGATTAATTCTGTCCATTGTTTCATATTCCTCGGTTTTTAATTCCTTATTTATTTCCACTTCAGTTGTCCCTGACATGAATTGCTACTCTGCCTCCTTTCTGCAGATGCCTTATTGGTATGGAACAATTTGGCAATTTGGTATTCGACCCATTAACTCACGATTAATCTGCGTTGATCCATGTTTCAGTGAATACTAATTGTCGATTTTTTCGGTACATACTAAAGCCTAATATTTCATCTATTTTGTTTCTCATACTTCTACTGTTCGCAAGTAGACATTTAAGTTGGTTGTGTTCTGAATCCTCCCTTTACTGCGTCATTTTTCCTGTAATCTTCACTTTGTTTCTCCCTGGTCTCCTCCACCCCGTTGCCTCATGTGTCCCTTAGTTTTAAAAACTTCGTGTCTTTTTGAACTGCCCCTCTGAAGACAGCCAGGGTGTTTACCCCCCTCCGAGACAGGTGCACCCATCCTAGGATAAAAGGTCCCTTCTGTGGCCGAGATTCCATCCGAATGGGGCTGATATTACATTGCAATATCGTCAGACTTGACCGTTGACACCAACTGCCCGCGGCAACCCATTCATTTGCTAACTCTCCTTCTAGGCAGGACACCCACATATATAGTGATCCCTCATAGTCCTAATACGATCTATAGCTGTCTTGAGCTTATCAAGGCTCTTCACTCTACACTGGATATCATTGTCCTGCACTGGGCAGATAATGGGTTTTTGTTCCCGATACCAGGCAAGATATTGTCCATCCTGTCAACTATATCCCCAGCCCTGGCAAACACACCCTCATTCTATTTTTTTTTTTACAGAGGCTCTGTCCAAGTACCTTACCTGTTGGTCACCAAGGATAAATTTATTATACTTTCCTTGTCAGCCCTGTCTCTGTTTGTACTAACGTCCATTTCTAAATATCAAGGGACTGACGAGGTTGCTTTTTGCGCTGTTGTTGTCATTGTTTGTATCCCTTGTATGCTTACCCACCAACTTGGTAGCCCTCTCCTACAACCTTCTTCGCCATTCACGGCTTTCCCTCCTGTCTTCTTCCTTCATCTTTTTTCTTCCTTTAATTTCAAAATTTCGTGCTCTATTTCGAGTTTTTCCTTGGTATTCTGTAACTCGGTCTGAATGGATAACCCCGTTTACAAATAGCTCTTGCCATATCTGTAATTTTGAGGCAGGAGCTAGCTGCAGTAACCTTTCTAGTAAGGTGATTCAATTTCATTTAGAAAATAGAACCAGTGTTGAACAGTGGGTGAACAGTGGTGAACAGTGTGGTGCTTAAGTCGTGCCCAGTTCACTTCCACAGTGAGGTCCCAGGTCCAGTGATAACTGCCGTGAGACCCAACAACAACCAGCGATGGGTTAATCCGTCTCTCCGATAGGAAGGCCTGGGACCACACCTGGCTCATATAACACCATCTTTGAGAATTACTACACCGCGTGGTCCTCATGCTTACCATCTGTGGAATTACTACACGTGGTCCCTCTTTACCATCTGTGAGGATTTGCACACGTCAGGCCCTCTGCTCCATCTGCGAGGTACTACACCACGTCCAGGCCCCCCATAACACCATCTGTGGGGTATTACTACACGTGTGGTCCTCATAACACCATCTGTGAGAGGTCATTACTACCACGTGATGCCCTCATAACACCATCTGTGAGGGAGTTACTACCACCACGTGAGGCCTCATATGTCATCTGTGAGAGTACTACACCGTCAGGCCCTCGTAACACCATCTGCGAGAATTACTACGGAGCCCCTTTCATCTGTGAGGTACCACGTCAGGCCACCCATACACCATCTGTGAAGATTACTACCACGTCAGGCCCCTCGCACCATCTGTGAATTTACACCACGTCATGCCCTCATACACCATCTGTGAGAATTACTACACCGTAAGGTCCTCATAACTTTGTAGTACTACCACATCGGCCTCGACAACATCTGTGAAGGTACTACTCACGTAGGGTCCTCATAACACCATCTGTGATTGCTACACCGTCCGGTACTCATAACACCAGCTGTGAAATGCCACCACGTGGTTCCTCCTAACACCGTGATGAGTATTACACCACGTATTCTCATAACACCATCTGTGAGGTGCACCGCATCAAGTTCGTTCATAACACCATCTGTGAGAATTACTACACCCGCAGGTCCTCACAACACCATCTGTGAGGTATTGCACCACGTGAGGTCCCTCTAACACCATCTGGGAAAATTTTACAACTTGTGTTTGCTGTTCACTCTACATTATCTGTATGTTCACTATATGTTTCCTTTACCTTTTCTCTATAGTGGCTTTGTTAATCACCGTGTATGTAATATCATTTTATGTCCAATGTATTTTCAGCCTTTGGACTGCAGAACTTTTCAATAAACCGTTAAGTATTATTGTGTTATTATTGTACACACACACACACACACACCACACACACACACACACACACACAGGCATGAATATGACATACACAAACGACTGCTTCATCGTCCTTGCAGTCGACAAAAGGCCTCAGCCATACAGCCAAGAAGCGATCTAATGTTAATGTTTGTGATGCACAAAATAAACACTACTACTGTCTCTCCTCACTGCCCCCATACTACAGTCTCCTCACTGCCCCCATACCACTGTCTCCCCACACTGCCCCCCGCCTACTGTCTCTCCCCTCACTGCCCCCCTACCCACTGTCTCTCCTCACTGCTTTATACTACTGTCTCTCCCTCCTCTTACTGCTGTCTCCCTCTTCTGCCCTGTCTCTCCTCACTGCCCCCCCCATACTACTGTCTCTCCTTCACTGCCCCACTCCCTTCTCTCCCTCACCTTTGCTGTCTCTCCCTCACTGCCCCATGCCCTACTGTCTCTCCTCCCCAGCCCCCATACTACTGTCTCTCCTCCTGCCCCTTATACTGTCTCTCCTCACTGCTACTGTCTCTCCTCACTGCCCCATCCATACTCTGTCTCTCCCTCCCTGCCCCCATACTACTGTCTCCTTCACTGCCCCTCATACTACTGTCTCTCTCACTGCCCCCCATACTACTGTCTCCTCCTTCCCATTCTGCCCCCCATACTACTGTCTCCTCCCTCACTGCCCCCCCATGCTACTGTCTCTCCCCACTGCCCCCACTTTACTATCTCTCTCCCCTCACTGCCCCCATACCACTGTCTCTCCCCTCCTTGCCCCCTCTCCCATACTACTGTCCTCCTCACCCCTTTATACTACTGTCTCTCCTCTTGCCCCCATACTACTGTCTCTCCCCTCACCTTCCATACTACCTCTCCTCATTCCATAATTGTCTCTCCCTCCACTGCCCCCCCCATACTACTGTCTCTCCTCCATACTACTGTCTCTCCCTCCTGCCCCCATACCACTGTCTCTCCCTCACTGCCCCCCCTCCCTCATACTCCTGTCTCTCCCTCCTGCCCCTCATACTACTGTCTCTCCCTCTGCCCCCTTCCTGTCTCTCCCCTCACTGCCCCCCTCCCTCCATACTACTGTCTCTCTCACTGCCCCCCATACTGCTGTCTCTCCTCCCTTCTGCTGTCTCTCCCTTTACTGTCTCCTCACCTTTACTGCCCTTTATGCTACTGTCCTCCTCTCTGCCCCATGCCTGTCCCTCCTTTCTTCACATCCTCATTATCCTGTCTCCTCCTGCCCTCATGCTTCTCTCCTCACCCCCATACCATGTCTCCTCCTTGCCTCCTCATTACTGTCTCTCCTCCCTTTACTGCCCTCCTCATGCTACTGTCTCTCCCCTCCTCCCCATACCACTGTCTCTCCCCTCCCTTGCCCTATCCCTCATTCTACTGTCTCTCCCTTTGCCCCTCATACTACTGTCTCTCCCCTCCTGCCCTGTCTCCTCCTTGCCTCATACTGTCCCTCCTGCCTCTTCATACTATGTGTCTCTCCTCATTCCTCATACTACTGTCTCTCCCTCACTGCCTTACCCTGCTGTCTCCTCCCTTTACTGCCTTTATACCACTGTCTCCTCCTTTCGCCTCCTCCCTCCTGTCTCTCATGCTACTGTCTCCCTCCTCTCCCCCTTCTTCTCTCCTTACTGTCTCTCCCTCCCCCCTCCTTACTGTCTCTCCCTGCCCTCATACTACTGTCTCTCCTCCTTGCCTCCTCCTGCCCTTCTGTCTCACCTTTGTCTCTGTCTCTACTGCCCCCCTCATCCTTCTGTCTCTCCCTCCTGCCTCCTCCTACTGTCTCTCCCTCACTGCCCCTCATCTCTGTCTCTCCCCTCACTGCTTCTCCATACTCTTTCTCCCCCTCACTGCCCCTCCTTCTTTCTGTCCTCTCCACTCTGCTTCCTTCCTCTGCCCTACCTCCCTCCCTACTGTCTCCCCCTCTTCCCCTCCTTCTGTCTCTCCCTCCTTTGCCCTCTTACTGTCTCTCCTCCCTCCCCTCCTTCTCTGTCTCTTACTGTCTCTCCCTTGCCCCTCATACTGTCTCTCTCCCTTACTGTCTCTGCCTCCTCTGCCTCATGCTGTCTCTCCTTGTGCCCTCATACTACTGTCTCCCCTCCTGCCTTCCCTCATACTACTGTCTCTCCTCCTTGCCTCATACTACTGTCTCTCCTCCTGCCCCACCTCCCTCCTTCCTGTCTCTCCTCCTTTGCCCTCCTACTGTCTCTCTCCCTGCCTCCTCCTTACTACTGTCTCTCCCCTCCTGCCTCCTACTACTCTCTCCCTCCTTGCCTCTACTGTCTCTCTCTGCCCTTACTACTGCCTCTGTGCCTCCTCACTGCCTTCTCTCTGCCTCCTGCCTCCCTCCTTCTCTCCCCTCCTTTGCCCCTCTGTCTCCTCCTCACTGCCCTCAATACTGTCTCTCCTCCTTCCTTCATACTCTGTCTCTCTCCTCACTGCCACTCACTGTTGCCCTCAGCCACCTCTCTCTCCCTTCCTCCACCTTTATACTGTCTCTCCTGCCCCTCCTTCTCTGTCTCTGCCTCCCCTCACACTCCTTTGTCTCTCCTACTGTCCTTTATCTCTCCTGCCTCATACTCTGTCTCCCCCTCCCCTCATACTACTGTCTCTCCCTCCTGCCCCTCATACTACTGTCTCTCTCACTGCCCCCGCCTCCCTCACACTACTGTCTCTCCCTCGCTGCCCCTCCTTTTCTGTCTCTCCCCTCCTGCCCCCACCTCCCTCCTTACTACTGTCTCTCCCTCATTGCCCCCTCATACTACTGTCTCCCCTCACTGCCCTCACCTCCCCTCCCTTTCTGTCTCTCCCTCCTTGCCCCTCATACTACTGTCTCTCCCTCCTGCCCCCGCCTCCCTCACACTCTGTCTGTCTCTCCCTCACTGCCCCTCCCTCCTACTGTCTCTCCCCTCACTGCCCTTCTCCCCTCCATACTACTGTCTCTCCCTCGCTGCCCCTCATCTACTGTCTCTCCCTCACTGCCCCGCCTCCCTCTTTTCTGTCTCTCCCTCCTGCCCCTCATACTACTGTCTCTCCCTCCTGCCCTTTCCCTCCTACTGTCTCTCCCTCCTGCCCCTCCCTGCCTTCTCCCTCACTGCCCCGCCTCCCTCCACACTACTGTCTCTCCTCCACTGCCCCTCATACCTGTCTCTCCCTCACTGCCCCGCCTCCCTCACTACTGTCTCTCCCTCCTTTGCCCCTCCTTTACTGTCTCTCCCTCCCCTGCCCCTCTCCCTCACTACTGTCCCTCCTGCCCCCTCCTTCTACTGTCTCTCCCCTCCTGCCCCCCTCCTCATACTCTGTTGCGACACCAGTATTAAATTTTCGTCAACATCCTGTTTTCTCTTAACAGGCTGTGACTATTATTATTATTTGTATTATTATTTATGATCATTGTAAACTAATTGGTTCGCAGTAATTACAACGAACTCCTCCTTTATATAACGTACGTATCATTTCTTTTGTCAGTATACCATATTATGAATGATTCTTTTAACACCAATCATTAGTTCTGAATTATCACAATCTTCAGTGACGTCATCCATTGTTTACCCACGTCATCATCGCCGTAAAAGTGTAAACAAGTTGATGATAAACGTTTGTGGAATATAAATAAACACTGATGTCTATTATGTGGTATACTGTACAAACACACACACACATACACAGACACACACCTACACACACACACACACACAGACACACACACACACACACACACAGACACACACACACACACACACACACACACAGACACAGACACAGACACACACACACAGACACACACACACACACACACATCCTTGACCACCGAAGGGTCCAAGACGTACCTGGCGCTCCTCTCGGAGCAGCCAGGTCAACTTTTTAAGTTGGCCCATACCAACCCCCCCCCTCCCCTGACCTCCTCCCCACCGGAATATCAACAAGTTCTCGCCAGGTTACAATTTCATTTAGAAAGAACGGAACCAGTGTTAAACAGAGGTGAACAGTGGTGAACAGTGCTGTCAGTGAACAACTCAGCAGTAAGTGGTACCCAGTTAACCTTCACACAGTGAGGTCCCATGTACCCAGTAACAACGGCCGTGAGACCCAACAACCAGCAATGTGTTAATCCGTCTACGATAAGGCCTGGGACCACACCTCTCATATAACACCATCTGTGAGGGAATTACTACACCATGTCCCTCATACACCATCTGTGAGGAATTACTACACCACGTCAGGCCCCTCATACACCATCTGTGGGGAATTACTACACCACGTCAGGTCCCTCATAACACCATCTGTAAGGGAATTACTACCACGTGAGGCCTCATAACACCATCTGTGAGGAATTACTACACCACGTGAGGCCCCGCATAACACCATCTGTGAGGAATTACTACACCACGTGAGGCCCTCATAACACCATCTGTGAGGGTACTACACCATAGGCCCTCATAACACCATCTGCGAGAATTACACACCACGCCAGGTCCCTCATAACACCATCTGAGAACTACTACCCACGTGAGTTCTCCCTAACACCATCTGGGAGGTTACTACACTACGAGTTTGCTGTTCAACACCTACATTAATCTGTATGTTCACTGTGTGTTCCTTTACCTTTCTCTAATGAAGGCTTTTGTTAAACCACTAATGTATGTAATAAGTCATTTATGTCCAATGTATATTTTCAGCCTTCGGGCTGCAGAATTTTTCAATAAACCGTTAGTATTATTATTATTATTATTTACACACGAACACACACAGACACACACACACACAGACCCACACACACACACACAGACACACACACACACACACACACACACACACACACACACACACACACACACACACACAGACCACACACACACACACACACACACACACACACACACACAGACACACACACACACACACACAGACACACACACACACACACACACACACACACAGACACACACACACACACACACAGACACACAGACACACACACACAGACACACACACACACACAGACACACACACACACACACACACACACAGACACACACACACACAGACACACACACACACACACACAGACACACACACAGACACACACACACACACACACACACACACACACACACACACACACAACACACACACAGACACACACACACACACACAGACACACACACACACACACACACACACACACACACAGACACACACACACACACACACACACACACACAGACACAGACACACACACACACACACACACAGACACACACACACACACATACACAGACACACAGACACACACACACACACACACAGACACACACACACACACACACACACAGACACACACACACACAGAGACACACACACACAGACACACACACACACACACACACACACACAGACACACACACACACACACACACACACACACACACACACACACACACAACATTCATACTTCCCAAGAGCTCACCTATGCCTCCCCACCTGGTCTTCCTCCCTAAATGCAACACAACGTGAAACACCTAGAAAAAGTGCAAAAGAGGCATGCAAGGTTATTCTCTCCCTTCCTACTCCACATATCAGAAGCGCTCAACACACTGACCCTTTCGACTCTCACTGACCATCAACGACCTCATCTGCAATTTGGTAGAAGCTTCTACCATCCCCGACACCGGCTCTACTACCACCTGAGATCCTTGTCCGGGGTAATAGTTTCGACACCACAACCGCATCCAGCCCATACGTGCACAGACTGATCGCTATAAAGAACAGCCCAGTCCCAACCATTGTAAAATTATCACAACCTTGTAATAAATCAGTGTATTCACTCCCGGTAAACACCTCTCCTACACTGTCACTATGTTGAAATGAATTGTGGTTTGAGCTTTTCCCCATCTGGTTATTATATGTCTTATTTGTGTCCTTATGTTACTTGTATATTATTTGTAATCAATAATATTCCCCAAATATGTAACTTTATATTTTCAGCCTTCTGGCTGCCAAGCTCTTTCAATAAACCGTTAATTATTATTATTATTATTATTATTATTACACACACATACACAGACAGACACACACGCACACACACACACCTCCACACCTCAGACCACGTGGTGTCCCCATGATGCTACTTACACCACGTGGGAATGAGTTGGTGCAGCATCATGTGAGATTCCTCTTAACACCATCTGTGAGGATTACTACACCACATCAGGCCCTCATACGCCATCTGTGAGGAATTACTACACACCACATCAGGCCCCTCATACACCATCTGAGAGGAGTCTACACCATCAGGCCCTCATACGCCATCTTGGCAGGGATTACTACACCACATCAGGCCCTCATAACGCCATTTGTGAGGGAGTTACTACACTACGTGTCTGCTGTTCAACACCTCAGCTCACATGATCTACGTGTGTAAACATTAATCTGTATGTTCACTGTATGTTCCTTCACCTTTCTCTAATGAAGGCTTTTGTTAAACCACCAATGTATGTAATAAGTCATTTATGTCCAATGTATATTTTCAGCCTTCGGGCTGCAAACTTTTTCAATAAACCGTTTATTATTATTATTATTATTATTATTATTACACACACACACACAGACAAACACACACACACAGACACACATACATAGACACACACACACAGACACAGACAAACACACACACACAGACAAACACACACACACAGACAAACACACAGACAAACACACAATACAAAAGAACGTTTGTGAGAAATTACTAGTGAGGAACGACTCTCGACAGTACAGGTGAGGAAAGTAACATGAACCAGTGAAAGTACAACCAGGTGATTCAACTCGAGACGTAAGCTGTTAATGAGAGACGGATACACACACACACACATATACATTCTCTCTCTCTCTCATACATACAAGTACTAAGAAAACATACATGTATACACAAGCAGATGTACATAATAAATCAAACATATACAAACACACACAGATAATAATTCACATTTCTCCCACAAACGATGAACCAAACAAAGAAACAGCCTCTCTCTCTTTCTTTCATTCTCTTGTCTTTTTTTCCCTTTGTTTTTCTTTCTTCATCTCATTTTCACTCCCTTTTCTCTCTTCTCTTTCCTTCAGTTTTCCCCTTTCACTTTCTCCCTTGCTGTTGTTTTGCTTTAACTCTCTCTCTCTCTCTCTCTCTCTCTCTCTCTCTCTCTCTCTCTCTCTCTCTCCACTTCCTCTTCCTTTCTTTTCCTCCCCCCTCTCTCTCTCTCTCTTTTTGTTTCTCTTCCTTTCTCTCTTATCTCCCCATCTCGCTCTCTGCTACCCTTCTCCTATTTTTACCCTACTCCTCCCCTATCTACTTTCTCTCACTATCTTCCTTCTCTATCTCCCCCCATCTTTCTCTCCTATCTTCCCTTCTCTATCTCCCCCATCTTTCTCTCACTATCTTCCCTTCTCCTATCTCCCCCATCTTTTCTCCTATCCTTCCTATCTCCCCCATCTTTTTCTCACTATCTTCCCTTCTCTATCTCCCCTGTCTTTCTCTCAATATCTTCCTTCTCTATCTCCCCCATCTTTCTCTCACTATCTTCCCTTCTCTATCTCCCCCCATCTTTCTCTCACTATCTTCCCTTCTCTATCTCCCTATCTTACTTTCTCTCACGCCGGTCGTTATAACCCGGGTAATTCTTCCACTAAACTTTCCCGAGTTACGTCACACAATAACATCTGGGGAACTCATTGCGTGACCACTTGTTACACTACCACAGCCATCTGTCTGTCTGTCTGTCTGCTGGCACACTCACCTGTCTCACTACCAGCATTCTCTGTCCTCTCTACATACAGGAAGTATTTACTTCTGACAGTAATTCGTACCTGCTGACAGTAATTTTGTTTAATGCTGACAATACTCTTAGCTTATATTATGATTATAACATGTCTTTTCTAAGGTGACACACACACACACACACACACGTATATCAATCTTCATTACATGCAGTACCTGTTCATACACACATACACCGACACATATATGGGGTCAGATTCACAAGGATCTTATGATAAATATCCCTACCACCTGGTGATGTAACAACGTCAAGTACTTGTTAGACCTGCGTTAAACAACACAAACAAAACATCTGAATAATAATACCCAAATTACACTAAAAATATTCCTTAACTAGATAATCCACTTTACAGATGTTACACGAAATTTAGCTTGAGAGCATTTTTCCCCAATCAACTCCCCGGCAGGTGGTCAGTCTAGAAGCTCGTGCATGTGCGCATTATGAAAGTGTTTATGATGATGGCTATACGAGTGTGTTGGCTGCCTCCTCGGACCACACCAATTACCGCCAGCTGTTACCTCGCCAAGTCATTGTCTTGACGGTGAGTGGACCAGAGCACAGTGACGTCATTAAATTTTTAAGTTGGTGCATTATGGGAAGAAAAGAGTAGGTATACTGTATGCAGTATAACTATATCTGACGTCACTTGAGTGAAATTCTGGGTGAGTCGCCCAGAGCATGGTGATGTCAAGCAACGTTTACGTTGGTGTTTAATGGGATGAGAAGTGCGGGCACGTAAACACTAGGTTATGTGATGAAGTCGTCTTGATTGTGTTATGAGTGGATAAGAATGTGGTGACGTCACTTATTCATTGAGATTATATGTACAGAAAGTCAGCGCGTGATTAAGACTGGTCCAGTGGTCCATAGAGAGTTGACGTCATATGAAGTTTATGTTGGTGTATTAAGGGAAAGAAACAAATGGGAGCCAGAG
Source organism: Homarus americanus (assembly GCF_018991925.1). Lineage (NCBI taxonomy): Eukaryota > Metazoa > Arthropoda > Malacostraca > Decapoda > Nephropidae > Homarus > Homarus americanus. The sequence goes on along the minus strand of NW_024754472.1, from coordinate 164,191 downwards.
GTACAGTATATAATTACGCAATGTGCCAAACTTCATCCAGACTCAAAAAACCTGTGACTGTTGACATGACACATTGTACAGTGAAAGATTAAGCTATAACACCAAACTTGGCAAAATAGCATCTCATGCAAATAAAATTAAGAAAACAAATAAATAACTGCCGACGAATTATGTTCGACAATTTAGTGACGAGAGAAAGATAAACATACAGTGATAGTTGGTGGGAGAACTTTCTATGTACAATACTGATCAATACAGTTCTGTATACAAGGACGATCTCACACGACACTGAAATGATCAAACTTAAAACCTGATGACTTTCAGACAATTCTTGAACATCAACCAATAATTTCAGACGTGTTAAGGAAGACGTTCATACACTCGTACAAACTTTCGCCCAATTATACTTCGACTTTCAAATTGTTGACAAGTTTTATGACAACTTTCTGAGCACCTTCTCCAGAGTGGTACAGTGCGCACCTGTCTTGTGCTGATACACTACACTGTACACAGCTGGTGAAGCCAATATGCTATTTGGTTACTTAAGAGAGAGTCACTGTGACCACCAGAGTGTCAGACACCCCAGTTTATTTCACTCGATAATCAAACTCTCTAACGGTAACCTAACTTAGTATTATCTAACCAAACTTACCCTTACCTTACCTAATATTAAAAACTAAAGAAAAAATTTTTTTTGGTCTACAATTGTAACATTTTAGTTGAATTTACAAATTTAGTTTTAACGTTTTCTCTTTATAATTCATTACCAAGGCAAAAGCTGACACTGAAGACACAATCGGGCAACTTTTTAAAAATCATTGTGAGAAGGTAAATCAAATAAATAAATTACTAGGACTTATACAAAGATCATTAACATATCTAGATGCCCCTGCCTGGAGTACTGTCATATTGCCTGGGACATCACTCAGTTGAGTGTTCATATCTGGCGCTATTAGAAGCATAACGTATTGTCTAATGGTGGACCCTGCTGCTATATGGCATCACAAAAATTGTGACCAAGTCCCAGGTTGCTGATCTGACTTTCTGCCTCATTTACACACAATTGTTGGGTCTCAATTGTTTCTCTTACTACTGACAACACAAGATACATATATTGTCTCTCACTATTGATCTCTTTTTTCATTTTGTATTTCTTTATTATTATTATTTTACAGTGTTATTATTATTATCATTATTAATTTATTATTTTATTTTCAATTTTGTATTATAAATGTTATTTACCATGAATTATTATTATTATTACATTTTCGCCCCCCAGGCCCCGATGTGGGTCAGTGACATGTGCACGGGTGGGTTAATCCCAGTAAAAAAGAAAAAAAAATATGACTACTCCACAAGTGTTACCGCACCAGCCAACCCTCTTCGAATTCCCCAGCGTATGCCTCGTGGTCAAGGTCGGCAACCAACGCCGCCTAACAAGGCGGAGGTCAACTACCAACCCACGCCTACCCCTGCTATATAAGACCTCACCCCGCCGTGACCTACCTCTTTCTTCCTACAGCCACCAGCAAGCAACACCTCCCCCTCTTGCCGGCGACTATGGCGCCCTACAAGCTGCCTGGCCTCCTCTGAGCACCCTCACCAACCAGCTCACTCTATACCACACTTGGACTCACGCTGCCACCTCCCAGCACCAAGCTGCATTGTACATCCTATACAATATGTATACAGAAAGCACATTGTGAGTTTCCTTTCTCCAACCCATCCTGAGTGTGAACCAATATCGCATAACCCCACACTGTAATGAGTAGGATGACCCAGAAACAAATATTATGGGTTAGGCTGTAAATCATGTCATGTTTATTGGGCGTTGCCTGCCCATTATAGAGTATTGAGTTGGTGGAGATGGAGAAACACGGAGGAGGTTGGTGTGTTGGGTGGTAGTAAGGGGAGCTTGTTTGCATATAAACGCATGACGCAACAAAGTCGGCCAGCCAGGGTTGGGATAGTGACGCCGGGCACTGCCACTGTAGCTATCCCCATCATAGGGTGAACACCTAACCCATTTCTCTTGAGACCTTCAACACGTAAGTTCAACCTGTTCTTAAGTTTACACAGGTAGACTGTGTCCACTGTATCGGTTATCATTGTGACAACATGGGAATATGGCAAATTAAGTACTAATTATAAGTGTCATGTATGATTGCCTATGTAAGATTTATTATTTGAAATAATAAGAATGAATTGTATTCAACAGGTTTGACCGGATTATAACTTCGAGTGGAACGTGGATTAATCTTATTATCACATAATCGCTCTGAAGGCGATGTAAGTCAAACGTGAATGGTCTACCGTGTAGCAGGGAGTCAACACTCTTTGCCAGCAGGTGAGGAGTACAGGGCAACGCCAGTATACTTTTCGCCGCGATAATATTTTGAACCCTATTAGTGAAGAAAATAATCTTATCCGGGTGAGCTCAATCATTCTCAGTGTACAGTAGTGCATATACAAGTGAAAAACAAATGTCAGCAGTACAGTTGTCTGATGTACTGTAAGTGCACAACACCAATTAGCAATCATGATTGAATGAAGTGATATAGTTTAGTAAATCACATAAATATCATAGTGAGGTTTGTAATGATATCAGGTGCCAGTGACCATGATAGTGAAAAAATTAGTTATTGTGAAGATGATGAGTGATAATGAAAATGATAGTGATACTTAATACCTTGTGAAAATGGTGATGGTAATAATACTTAGTGAAAATAATCATTATGAAGATAGAGAATAATAATGATGACAATGATAATAATACTTAGGGATGATAATGATAGTGAAGTCGCTTTTAATGTGATAATGATAGTGACATTTAGGGAAGATGATGAGTCAACATAGTAAGGACAGTGATTTATTCTTCGTGATAATGATGATGGTGAAGGTAATGACATGTGTATGGAAAATGCTGGCAGTGAATTTTGCTGCTTAATGGAGATAATGACTGATAAATATAATGATAAATTTGGTAATGAAAATAATGGTTGATATAATGAAAGTGATTGCCAGGTCGACTGTGCACAAGGTCGCAATATTCGAGGCACAGGCACCCTGATAAATGAGTGAGACAAGGCACATGCACGTGCCCTGATAAATGAGTGAGACGAGGCACACGCACGTGCCCTGATAAATGAGTGAGACGGGGCACACGCACGTGCCCTGATAAATGAGTGAGACGAGGCACACGCACGTGCCCTGATAAATGAGTGAGACGAGGCACACGCACGTGCCCTGATAAATGAGTGAGACGAGGCACACGCACGTGCCCTGATAAATGAGTGAGACGAGGCACATGCACGTGCCCTGATAAATGAGTGAGACGAGGCACACGCACGTGCCCTGATAAATGAGTGAGACGAGGCACACACACGTGCCCTGATAAATGAGTGAGACGAGGCACACGCACGTGCCCTAATAAATGAGACGGGGCACACGCACGTGCCCTGATAAATGAGTGAGACGAGGCACACACACGTGCCCTGATAAATGAGACGGGGCACACGCACGTGCCCTGATAAATGAGTGAGACGAGGCACACGCACGTGCCCTGATAAATGAGTGAGACGAGGCACACGCACGTGCCCTGATAAATGAGTGAGACAAGGCACACGTACGTGCCATTCTGTTGAACCTAAGCCCAGACATAGTGTCAACGTAATTGGAAGTATAAGTACGTGCCCAATAATTAAACACAAGTGGCCGGAAAACATACTCAGATTGGCAGGTGCTACTAAGTGAAAGAACAAACGTAATTCAAATAATTTGACTAAGCAAGATGTCGGAGACTGGGTATACCGGCGACATAGAAGGAGTTGGACCAAGATGGAAGCAAAATTTTTAACCTACTGACAATGGATCCGTCCACCCAGATACAATCAGAGGGTGGTGAAACAGGAAATGAGCTTGCAATATTAGAAGATCCACGGGAAAATTACAGTAGGGAATTGGATTATCAAACAAGCAGTGGCCAGAGCTGAGGCAGCGTCGAACGAAGTAAACCGAGCATTGCGAGCGCTTAAGGCAGAGTGGATGAAGACGAAGCACACTGGAATGGTGGCAAGTCAAGAGACATCAGCACTGACGTGAAGAAGTGATAGCTCACAGCTTTCGGCGGAGAACTCCAGCAATCACGGGAGAAACCCAGCGACAGGCATCGATCAAGGTCAACCAAATGGCCTCATCTTTACTGCCAATGCTTGCAAACAAAGCGCCTTAGATCACAAAGACTCGTCCACAAGGAGAACCAGAGATAGGTAAAGAAATAAGAGAATTGGTGGCCACGATGCACATGCCGCTTGCCACACTTCCCAAGTTTAAAGGACAAGGTCGGGCGGAGTTTTGGACCTTTATGCATGCCTTCCGTCGACACATGGCAAATGCAGCTGTGCCAGAGAAGTACAAGTACCAACTGCTCATGGATGCTTGTGAAGGAGAAGAGCTGCATCAAGCTATCATGGGATGCGACTATCTAGTGCCAGACAGAGCCTACAACAAGGCAATTAAGATCTTGGAGGCAAGGTTTGGAGATAAGTATGCGTATGCGGACCAGCTGGTGAAAAGACTCATAGACGCTCGCCCAGTCAGGGAGTTCGACGACGAAGGGTTGCTGAAACTGGCATCTTAGCTATGGGGTGCAGTAAGCCATCTGGAGAATCTGAACTTGACGTCTGAACTTGAAGCACGACAGACCTTCAAAACGTTGGAGGTTAAGGTTCCCAAAAAAGTGAGGGAACGCTGTGTGGATGATGTACGGATACACCAGAAGTCAACAAGACACAGAACTGGACTGGTTAAGTGGTTAGCGTTATACTTGGAGGAGAAAGCGGTGACGATGGATGACATGGCTCTGCTATCAAGCGAGGACAATCAAGAAGAAAGCAAGAAAAGACCAGAAGGATCATCATCAAGCAAACAAGCCGTGGGCATAGTGACTATCAGTGAAATGAGAGGCAATGTGGGGGAAACAAGCTCTGTTCCAGAATACATAGATTAGCAGGGTACAACAAGTTCCGGAGCATGTCAGTGAGGGAGAGGTTAGAGAGGGTGAAAAGATTACGTTGCTGTTTCTTGTGTCTGAGAGTGGGCCACCTTGTTGCTGAGTGTTGGTCACGTTTCAGGTGTGGCACTGATGGGTGCAAAGAGAAGCATTCTAGACTGTTGCATTAAGAACGAAGGGAGGCACTTACTGCAAGCATGTCAAACACAAACAAGGGTGGCGTGAAGCGAAATTTTCAAGGTCCCGTGAGACAGGAGTTAATGGCAGGCACCTCTGATGCTGGCATGGTCCTGAAAGTCAGCGACAATTCGTACAAGGCCAGACAAATAGGCCCTGTCTATGCTACAGGGAGAAAGGACGGCCATGAAAACCCATACAGCTGCGAAGGGGACAACTGACTTTCAACAAAAAATGTCAACATTGTACTGCCCATAGTGAGTGTGAAGGTTCGGGGCAAGGACTCACACCAACGAAATCACATCAGAACTTAAGCTCTCCTGGACTCAGGCAGCAACAGGTCGTATTGCACCAAGGATCGGGCACAGAAACTAAGAGTGAAAGGGACACCTACCCTGGTAACCATGGGTACACTTGCGCAAGAGATGATACTCGAGTCAGGGGAGGTAGATCTAGAAGTGGTTGGGGCAGGCATGAAACGAGGCAAGACCATACTGATGCTGAAGGTACTCATTATACAAAATTTCCCCACCACGCTGTGCAACTCGTCCGTGACAACAAGTGATATTTCAAGATGGCCCCATCTGCGAGGTGTGGAGTTACCAGAATCGCAGAGCAACTGCATAGAAATTCTGAAAGGACAAGATGTGCCACAGGCCCTGGTACCTTTGGAGGTCAGAGCAGGAAGGGGCGGAAATCCATTCGCAATAAGAACGCGACTGGGTTGGACAGTGAATGCACCGGTTGGGCACCAAGACGTACAAGGAATTTGCATGTAGGATGCCTGATGACCAAAACTGTCGGGAGTCCTGAAACCCGTCTGGAAAGACAAGTTAAGCTTTTTTTGGAGCTGGAAAATGGGGATGCGGGAGCCTTGCAGTCAGCAGCTTATTCAGGACAAAAAGAGCATTGAGGCTATGGTCAGAGACTGGCATCAAAACTAATTGTCATTACCAATTTCCCAAACCATTCAGTGATGAGAACACAGAACTCCCAAACAACAAGTCCATGGCAGCGCATCGACTAGAAGGGCTTAAAAGGAGACTATCCAAGGACGCACGGTTGCGACAAGGATATGTGGGGGAAATAAATAAACTGCTTGCTGAAGGATATGCTGAATCACTGTCTAAGTTCCAGCTGGTTTGGTATCTGCCTCATCACCCGGTGTTGAACTCAAATAAGCCAAACAAAGTACACATAGATTTGACTATGCAGCCAAATGCAAAGGGACATCCTGAACAACCAAGTATTACAAGGTCCAGACTTCAACAACAAATTACTTGGAGTCCTGTTTAGAGTTCGCCAAGGAACTTCAGCCATCATGGCAGATGTGGAGGCTATGTACTATCAAATCCAAGTAGCGCCAGAACATCGAGATGCATTAAGATTCCTTTGGTGGGAGAATGGGGACCTGAGTAGAGCGCCAGCAACTTACAGGATGAAGGTGCATATCTTGGGGGGGGGGGAAGCCCTTCATATGCAACTTACGCCCTCCAGCGCACATTTCAAGACCACAAATCCAAGTTTCCCGATATGGTGGCGCAAGCGGAAGTCAACTTCTAGGTTGACGACCTACTCATGTCACTGGACTCGCCAAATGAAGAGTTAATGTTAGCGTGTCAGCTTAGAAGATTGTTGGCGCATGGAGGATTTCGGTTAACTAAGTGGGCCAATAATCACAAAGGAGTGTTGGCTACCATCCCACCGGAGGAGAGGCAAAATGAACTGAAGGAAATTGATCTGGGGGTTAGGTGGCTCGTGGTAGGTGGTCATCTCGCCATCAAGGTGCAACCAAACTCAAGGCCAGCGACCAGGGGATGATTACTAAGCCATGTCAGTTCCATTTACGATCCACTGGGGTTTGTGGCCCCATTCATCATCAGGGTTAAAATAAGTTTTCAGGATGAATGCAGACGTTGACTAGGATGGGATGAACCTTTATCAGCTATTAATCACACGGCCTGGAGAACCTGGCGAGGAAAACTGGCCCACCTAGGGAAATTTAGTGTACCTAGATGCCTAAAAACAGCATGTGCTAAAGAAATCATCTCAGTGCAGTTGCACACATTCTGTGAAGCATTGCAGGCTTCTTATGGTGTGGTGACTTATTTTGAGACTGGTAGACTCTGACAGACGTAACCAGTGCTCTCTCGTGTACGGACGGGCGAAGCTGGCCCCACTCAAGTAATTGACAATACCAAGGCTGGAACTTTGTGCAGCTGTCCTGGCAGTGAACGCTTTGCCAAGAAATGACCATGACTATACACAAATCTTATTTTTGGACGGATAGCATGCTAGTCTTGCACTACATCGCCACTTCGAGTAGACGATTTAAAACGTTTGTATCCAACAGGATAGCTGTCGTACAAGAGTTGTCAAGAACTGACCAGTGGAGACAGGTCAGCACATCACTGAATCCAGCGGATGATGCAACTAGGGGATTACCTGTTCTGGACCTGGTTGCAGGATCTTGGTGGATACGAGGTCCTGAGTTTCTACTGAAGGAAGAAGAACAGTGGCCAAAGGGAAAGGAACTGCCAGTAGCTCTGACCGACTTACTGGAGGTGAAAGGAGAAGCACACCAAAGATCTGTAGTTGCCAAACTGTTGCTCAAGTACTCATCATGGTACCGCTTGGTGAAAGGGGTGGCATGGATTAAAAGGCACATTCGTTGGCTTGGATCCAGCATAAGGACCGGAGACCTGCACCTCAAACTGAAGAGGTAAGCGCTGAGAAATTACAGTCGGCTGAAGATACAATTATATGCTTGATGCAGAAAGAAGTTTACAAGAAGGAAATCTGAACTGTCACAAAAAGGGTGAGCTGCCCAGGAACAGTAAGCGATATACTGTATACTGGAACCATACTTAGAGGAGTAAATGTTGCTCAGATTAGGAGGAAGAATTAAAGGAACCCTTCTTGGGTGAAGTGATGAGGAGCCAATCTAGCTGCCTAGAGACTACCACGTCACCGAAATCATAGTGTGGGAGATGCGCGAAGAAAGAGCCGGACATGCTGGACGAGAGCACACGATGGCATGTGTGAGGTAAAGATATTGGATTTCCCAGGGCAGGCGCTTGCTTGATAGAATCATGCGACGCTGTGTAGTGTGCCGACAGAACAACTGGAGAAATCGGCATCAAAGGCAAGCTGACTTACCAATAGATCGCGTCACTCCTGGAAAGGCACCATTTGATTATACTGGAACGGACTATATTTGTCCCTTCATGATCAAGGTAGGGAGGAAACAGGTCAAGCGTTGAGGATGTCTGTTTACATGTCTGACTATTAGGGCTGTTCATCTAGAGGTCTAGGCCTCATTAAATGCAGATGCCTTCCTCAACGCAGTAACAAGGTTCTCACGACGCAGACGTACTCCAGAGCATATGAGGTTGGATAACGGGGCAAACATGGTATGGGCAGCCAAAGAACTCAAGCTGGCTGTGAAAAGTTGGGAGCAAAATGATAGACTCAGAAGTGCCTTACATCAGCAGATATTGATTGGGTTTTCAATCCACCAGCTGCCCCGTACATGGGGGAGTATGGGAAAGACAGATTTGCACAATAAAAAAGGTCTTACAGGCAATTGTGGGCTCATAAGTTTTAGACGATGAACGTCTGCAAACAATGTTCTGCGAAATGGATGCCATAATTAACAAAAGGCCAATCCCCCCAGTGCCAAAGACTCCAAATGAACTGAAGGCTCTCATGCCTGCTGATCTTTTGCACCTAGGTAAAAGGGGTGATCTCCCTTTAGGTGTTAGGTCAATGGGCAAATCATACCACAGAAGGTGGAAGCATGTCCAATACCTTGCAGATCAATTTTGGAAGCGCTGGCTGACAGAGTACCTTCCTCAACTCAGGACTCGACAAGGGCACTTCAGACCAAGGCGCAACTTCCGCCCTGGTGACTTAGGGTAATCATTATAGCAGAAACAAATAGTCCATGCAACAAATGGCACCTTGGCTGAGTGATGGAAGTCAAGGTTGGAGAGTTTGGACTTATACGACAGGCAGTGGTTAAGACGTTTACGTCCACGATGCTGTAACCTGTGACTAAATTATGCTTGTTGGAGGGAGCAATGGAGGGGGCTGACGTAGTCGTACCGAGATGTCCAAAGGAACTGACAAGTACTATAGTAGGGTCGGGATATATCGCGTGATTGGGTCCAACGATGTTTGCTATACAGGTGCTCCCCGACTTACGACGGGGTTAGGGACCCAAATCCAGGTCATAAGTCCGACATAGATAAAAAACATAAAAATAAAAAAATAAAAAAAATAAAAAATAAAAATTAAAAAAAAATTAAAAAAAAAAAATCTACAATGAAATACAGTACAATAAAAGTAATAAATAATGAGAAATGGATACAGTACAATAAAAGTAATAAATAATGAGGAATGGATACAGTGTGACTGAGCACTTACCTTTAATGTAGTCAGCTGAATGCACACAGGGCCCCCATAATTTTCTATTTACAGGATACATGGAGACTACTGTATATTAATTGGATGAAGCAGAGGAGGAGACAGGGCTGGGTGGGTCATCAATGTCGCTTTCTTCAGACAAGTTTATGTACTGTGGAAACTTGCTGGTTGAAGGTGTTGGATCATCTTGAGGGAGTGAAGAGGCAGCACTGGTGGGGCGTGAGGAGACAGCACTGGGGGACTTCTTAAAATAGATGACCAATTTAGATTGCACAGTTTGTTTTTTCTTTTCATTATAAATTTCTCTGTAGCAAGCAAGTGCATCTTGGATCATTCTGTCAACTTTGGCATAACGCTCATAATTTTGATCCATGCCATCAAACATTTGCATTCCTTTATTAATTGTAGCAAATGCCTCTGCCATTTGTTTCACTGAAAACATTTTGGGGGGTGCAGGTTCTCCTTCTACATTTTGTCTCTTCTTCCTCTGCAATTTTCTGTGCATCTAGTTCAATAAGATCCTCGTTACTGAGCTCTTCTGCTACACTTTCAACCAACTGTCCAACATCTTCATTATCAATTTCTAATTCCAGCTGTTTACCTAACTCCACTATCTTGTTACTGTACTAATATCCGAAATAACTTCATTTTCATTAAATCCTCTAAAACTGTTCACATATCTTTTCAAGATTTTCTTCCATATTCCATTCATGCAATGTTTTGTAACCTGATCCCATGCTGCACTAATGTTCTTTATACATGACAAAATGTTGTACTCCTTCCAAAACTCTCCGAGCGTTTTCTCATCTTCAGTAGCAGCAACAGCCTGAGCGAAGGTCGTGCGTAAATAATACGCTTTAAAGGCAGCAATAGCACCATGATCCATGGGTTGGATGATAGAGGTAGTGTTAGGTGGAATGTACACTACCTTAACATCAGGGTGCATGTCGTCCAGGTGTGGTGGGTGTCCCAGAGCATTATCCAAAATCAGCAAAATCTTGAATGGAATCTGTTGTTGCAGACAATACTCCTTGGCTCGTGGAATGAAACAAGTCATGAACCAATCCTCAAACAGTGCTAAGGTCATCCAGGCTTTCTTATTACTGCGATAAAACACTGGCAGTGTGTGCTTGCTGACATGTTTAAAAGCCCTGGGGTTCTCTGAATGATAGATCATGAAGGGCTTTAGCTTGAAACCAGCAACATTCCCCCCCAACAGAAGTGTAATTCTGTCCTTGAATGCCTTGACTCCTGGCATTGTTTTCGCCTTTTTGTGGATGTATGTCCGCTCAGGCATGCGCTTCCACAATAATCCAGTCTCATCCACATTGAATATTTGCTCAGGCAAATAATTCCCTTCCACAATCACTCCATCTAACTCCTCCTTAAAAGCTTCGGCAGCACCGACATCGGCACAAGCTGCCTCTCCACTCACCTTAACATTGTGTAGACTGCAGCGTTTTTTAAATCTATCAAACCACCCATGAGTTCCTGTAAAGGTTTGATCACATTCATCTCCTGCCTGCTCCTTCAGGCTTTGGAACAGGCTTCTTGCTTTAGCCTGTATGGTTAGAAGGCTTAAGGGTACACGCTTCTGTATCTGGTCTTCTATCCATATCACCAATAATTTTTCCATATCGTGAATAGGACCTTGTCTTTTCTTTGAAATTATAGTTCCCTTTATAGGTGTTGTTCCTTTCACTACATCACGAATACGTTCCTTGTCCTCCAGAATAGTGGATATGGTCGAGTGTGAGAAACCTAGGTCGCGTGAGATTGTTGCTACAGTCTTTCCATTCTCATGCTGAGTTATTGTCTTCATTTTTATCTCAAAAGTAATTGCCCGGCTCCTTTTCTTTGGAGCACCACCAGCACTCTCACTTTTACGCTTTCCAGTCATTATAAAGTCAATTATATACGATAATAACGAAAGTTCACAGCATGATCAGTATATAGGATACGATAGCCAAACACCAACTAAGCGCTCCACTGAGTGAGTGTACCCACGCGGCGACCCAAGCCGCACCACGCTCTCGCCCGAGACAGAAATGTTTCGGTATAGAAAATGCGAGCGTCATTTGAAAATATTTTTGGTCACGACTGCTGTGGTCGTATGTCCCGACGGTCATAAGGTCAGAGCAGGTCGTAAGTACCGATGGACGTAAGTCCATGCAGTCGTAAGTCGGGGACTACCTGTATACCAAATCGCGATATATAATTACATGTAATCAAAGGGGAAAATAGGGTTAGGTTCTGGAGGCCCCAAAAAGTGACTAAAATTGACTTTAACGAGTTCATTTTCTTACTCACTAAAGCACCAATGAACACCAGACTCGGAAACACCAGATTCGGCAGAAGATGCCACACTGCCATCCTCACTTGACAATTCCACACCCACATAAACGAACACCAAAAATATAAGTTACAGTATTAAATCTTTTTCATTAAGGTTTCCATTTTCTTCACTTCAATTTTCACTTCACTAGCAACCCATTACACTCACTTTAGAAATTGGAATCTGCACCAGACTCGGCAGCTGACGCGTCATCCCGAGAACAACAGATGACACACTGCCACCCTCACTAAACAATCATAAATGAACTAACCAAAAATATTAGTTACAGTATTAAATCTTTACCATTAAGCTTTCCATTATCTTCACTTCACACGTCAATAGAAACCCATTTACACTCACCTTAGACGTCAGCTGCTTTCTCGTCACTCACTCAGAAAGACTGAGCGGGCGAGCGTGAATGCGTGAGCGAGCAGCTATGGTGGTGCCTCTGGCGAGCAAATAAAGCATTTGTTTGCCATGGTGGTACATTTGAAATATTTCCTGCTTGATTTCCACCGCGAAATAAAAAAAAAATTATCGCTATATACTGTAGAGGAAAATGTCGATAATTTGGGTAGCCGCGATATAAAAAAATCGTTATATAAAGTCGTGAAATATCCCGACCCTACTGTACCAGTTTGAGAGCAGCATAAGCACAAGAACATGACAAAGTTAAGTACCACCAGCCTGAGGGCAGCATGATCACAAGAACGTGACAAAGTTAAGTATCAAAGGCCTGACCCGATTTTTTTAGCGTGAACGCTTAACGGAGTGGGTGTTACCGCAAGCAGTAATGAGTAGGATGACCCATAAACAAATATTATGTTAGGTTGTAAGTCATGTTATGTTTATTGGGCGTTGCCTGCCCATATACAGCTGTATAGAGTATTGAGATGGAGAATCAAGGAGGAGGTTGGTGTGTTGGGTGGTAGTAAGGGGAGCTTGTTTGCATATAAATGCCTGACGCAGCAAAGTCGGCCAGCCAGGGCTGGGCTTGTGACACCGGGCACTGCCACTGTAGCTATCCCCATCATAAGGTGAACACCTAACCCATTTCTCTTGAGACCTTCAACACGTAAGTTCAACCTGTTCTTAAGTTTACACAGGTAGACTGTGTCTACTGTACCAGTTATCATTGTGACAACATGGGAATATGGCAAATTAAGTACTCATTATAAGCTGTGATTTATGTGTGATTGCCTATGTAAGATTTATTATTTGAAATACTAAGAATGAATTGTATTCAACAGGTTTGACTGAATTATAACTTCGAGTGGAACGTGAATTCGTCTTATTATCCCATAATCGCTCTGAAGGTGATATAACTCAGGTTAAAGAAGCCACAACTATACAATGGACGAGTTGTTGGTTCTGAGTAAACACAAGAAATACACTCTGCCGCGTTCGTAGGGGGATACAGTATACTGTACTGTATTGTATATAATTTGTAATGAAGGTTTAAAGTCCTGCTATAATAGTAGAGATAAGTTTATTTCTCTCGAAACAGGGCCACCATTTGCAATGAGGTCACCACCTTCCCCGTAGACAACGTTCTCCAACAAACTCACCACTGCAGTCGGATGTAGTACAAAGGGTGGCTTCTTCAGACCCCAAATGCCACGTTCAAGTAAGTTTTACGTTTGTTTTTTTAATGGTCTAAGTCATGGCCATTTCGTAAGTGAAGAAATGTACCATGAAGAGCAGCTTATGGACATAAAAAACTCTCATGTTTACACCAGCTCAGCTGTCATGTATTCTTACCTGGTAGACTTTCTCTTTTTTTTCCTGTGTATTTACAGAGTACATCAGTAATAGATGGAGGTACGAGTCAATTTAGAAGTAATGACATTGTCTGGACTTTGTTTTGAGAATGCCTGATGCTAGGTAAACATGACAACATACGTAGTACTGTTCTTGTTTTGATGATTCACTTATGAACCATTGGGATATATCATCATATAAATTAATTAATGGTGTAAAATTTTACTTAAACAACCACAAATATTTGGAAGGTTAGATTCGACATAAGCTATACAGTATTGGGTAAATTTTAAGTTTTGGTCATCCCTGTACTTAGATAAGCAAATTATGTTTATCTGATGGTTTACGATGTGTTATGAAGGATTTTGACCTTCATTTCTATCGGAAATCACTAGTTTTGAGTAACTATCCCCCCCTCCCTTACTGGTGTATGTTAAGCAAATCTTATAAATTATAATAAAAGTTATCATACCATAACCAAACCTAACCTAATATATGACCTGTATTTTCTTATGCGATCGAAAAATGTTTTGCTACAGAAATCCAGTAGAGATCATGTGTCTTATTGTTTAAAGTACTTAATCCCAAAGTTAGAATCTTAAGGTTCCCCAGATGACCAAAACCAAAATAATATCAATATTGTTTGAAATGTTTATTCTATGAAGTTTGTAGTAGGGGCAGATAATATCCATTGAATAGATTTATGTGCTTAGTAATATTTATATACAGCAAACCCTTGCCATTTGCGAGGGATAGGTTCCAAGAAATGGCGCGAATTGGCTAAACCGCGAATAGCCGTTTACATAATACCTTAGTGCACTAATATACAGGTTTACCTATACTGTGTATGAGAAACTTAAGTCACAATACTGTACTTACATTCGTATGTGGAAGTCTGGAGCTTTCTCATTTTTCACTGTTCTTGTCATGAACAACCTGAGCCACTTTAGCATTTGCAGGAGTACTTGCTTGAACAGAATCACGTATTGCTTGTTCAATCTTTCTTATGTACCGCACTGTGGATTCGTTCACACCAAACAACCGACCAACCGGGTTAGCACTCATCCTCTCCTTTAACTTGTCTAATAATTCAACTTTCTTTGCCAGAGTCATCACTGACTTTTGCCATTTATGTTTCACTCCACTAGCATCACTAGCACTGACACTAGGCAGTCTTTTCAGGACCATTTTCACAAAGAAACACGAAAGTTTTGAGAGTATGACACGAGATGCTTGGTCATGGGTACTGTGAGGGCAATCAGAGCAAGATGAGATGCTGCGGGCGCGTGGGGTGACTTGTGCTGAGGGAGAAGGCTCGCATGCTAGCCACCAGCTGCTTACCACGAATCGTAAACCGGCAATTGGGAAGGGTTTACAGTATTCAATATAGTATTACAGTGTTGCACAGTAATATTTATTTACAGAGCCGATCAGCCAAGAAGGTTGGACAACTACTTCCAGGTTTCATCAAGGTAGATGAAAGAAATTTACCAAGAGTAGATGTCTTTATGATTGTAGAGTATTTTCAAGAACTCCGCCATCCAGTTATGAAACACGTTAAATTACATCTGTCATCTGATCATCTCAGGCCCATTCCCTGGCTATGGTTGTCCCTAGTCTTTCCACATTAAATATCGACATCAGTGACGAAAACTTACATTTTCCAGACAAGAAATAGAGAACAGTGATGAAAACTTCCATGTTGGAGTTATCGGTCTTTTGCATCATTTTGACAGCCAGTAAGTAAATACACACAATGATACTTGAACAGTAATTTATTTTAACATAAGAATAAGGTATGCTTGTGTATATCAACATTGTATATGGCCACAAGTCCTGTATTTCTGCTGGTAACAACACATACACCACAGATGGCTTCCTCCAGGCTCCTGCTTGGCGGCTCGAGCCAACCTGTGACGTCACAACCAATCACAGAGCTTTACGCAGTCATGTGACTTTTTAGCTACTTTAACCCTTATTTTTTACACTGTTTGACCCAATTTGTTAAAAAATATCATTACCATAGTGAATTTAAGTGTTTTATTTACCCATTGACCTGCCATTTATGAAAAGTTCTGACCGGCAACTTGTCTATTGTCAGAGCTAACTTTTTGGAATAAAATATGGTGTGGTCTTGGAATAACCTGCCAGAGTGTTGTGATGCCACCAAGTGTGAGCTTACATAAAACCAGACTTGACCAACACTGGCACAGGCACAGATATATTCTGGAGCCAGTTTATGTCCAATGCTTGCCAACAGTGTGTAAGAGAGACGTGACCAGCAGCCCAAGTAGCTAACAGGTTGATAAGTGATGAAGAGAATAAAGTAAAGTACAGTACCGGTATATTATTTATTATTCTATCTTTTTGTCAATATTTCATCCCTTCTCTCCCTTTAACACCTTTTGTTTGTGCTGTTACACCTCATTCCCGCTGGTGATCTTACACTGCCTCTATGTCTATTTTTTCAGTGACTTTTTCCTCTCTCTCTCTCTCCCTATCTCCTTTTGATAAAGCCAATAAATCAAATGTATTTGCTATGTCTGTGCAGTGAGCAGCTGCTGTACTGTACTAACCTCGAAGGCAGATTGAGGGCAGAGCAGACTGAGCATACAGAATTAGTCAAAATCTTTACACTGTTGATGGACATTAATTAAAATGAACTAAAATTTAGTAATAGAGGCTCACCTCCCCTCAACCCCCATCCTACGAAATCTACCGTTCTCCTGCTTACTACTAGATACTGGGCTGACTTCAGCAGGTAGGTGTTATGAATCTTTAATGAATTTCTGTTGAGGCTTCAGCCAGTGTTCAGTTGATCTACGTTCATTTTTCTTAGCTTAACGTAAAATACAAAGACAAAAGTGTTCTTTCTCGGTATGTGTAGTCGTGTTGGTGGTGTAAGCAGCTCTGGCTTCCTGATTTGAGCAAACAGCTCAGTTTTGTTTCATAAAATCAATAGTTTATTACAGGTTGTACCTCTCTAGTCCGGCAACCTCGGGACCTGACCGGTGCCGGACCATGGAAATTCACCCTTTTCCTGGATTGATAGTGACTTGTGCTTATGCTTGGAAGCACTAGCACCACTTTCTCTGCATCATGGTCTCTTTGAAGACATATTGAAGGGTTAAATGTCGTATAGTAGCTTCTCAAATTTCGCGAGTTTTTAATTCTTAACGTATTTTATTGGAACACAAAAAAATAAATAAATAAAAATTTTGACGGAGGAAACTTGAATTTCGACGGGTTTGAACGGCCCGCCAACGTGCAGACGACGTGCATAATCGTGTAAACAGCGTCATTTCTCTTATGTACAAAAGATTCATTATTGTTTATTACTGAATGAGTTTTTTATTGAATTAATGTTTATGTATGCAAAATTAGCAATACAATTCATTAATAATACGTAGAATATTAAAACACACGAGGAAATGACACAGCATTGTTTTCGTTGATTACAAAACCAGTGACTGACTGGTTCTACATATAAAACTGAAGAAAATAAGACCTTGGTTGTAGCTGTAGTAAAATTAATATGGTTGTTTTAAGTAATGTTATTTAATGTTAATAAATGGAACAATAGAAGTAGCTAACGATAATGGTAAAGAAAAAAGAGAGATCGTGTATGTAAGTGCGCATGCGCACACGTGAAAACATATCGTCATTACTTTACATAAGAATATGAAAGCAACACTTATTTACTGTTCATATATATTTTAATTAATGTTTCTGAATTTGTTTTTATTGAATTAATGTATGTGTGTGCAAAATTAACAATACAATTTATTAATAATACGTGGAATATTAGAGGAGACGAGACGGCTGCCGGCATTGTTTATGTTAAAGCTTACGAAACCAGTGACTGATTGGTTTGACATATAAAACATAAGAAAATAAGACCCTGAGCTTAGCTGTAGTAAAATTAATGTAAAAAAAATATGGTTGTTTGAAGTACCTGTAATGTTATTTAATGTTAATAAATGTAACAATATACTGTAAGTAGCTAACCATTAATGGTAAAAAAAAAGTGAGACTGCACGTATGTACTGTAAGTGCGCACATGTGAAAACATATCGTCATTACTCTACATAAGAATATGAAAGCAACACTTATTTACTGCTCATATACATTGAAGGGTTAAATGTTGTACTCTGTATAGACAAGCAGAGCGAGAGAGAGAGAGAGAGCAGCCGAACTGCCGGATGTAAACAAACCTTAATTTCCTGCGGCCTTTTTTTTTTTTTTTTAAGGGGATTAGCCCACCCGGGCATAGGTCACTGACCCACATTGGGGCCTGAGGGGCAAAAATTTAATAGTCAGATAAAAAAATAAAAAAAAGCTGCCTATCTACCTATTGGACAAACTAAAATCGTTCCGGACCACGGGAGTTTCCGGACCACAGAATGCCGGACTGGAGAGGTACAACCTGTACTACAATTTATGAGAAACAGTTGACTTGTCCCAACCGGTAAAATCATTTGATGGCTGCCTCACCTACCCTCATCAGACTAATTAGTCATAATACAGTAGTAATAACCCAACGCCATTACTATAATTATATTACAAAGAAATCCATGACAAACCCCAGACAATAAGCACATTCAACTATAAATTAATACAGAAGTCCACCCTCAGCATATACTGTACGTAGGTGCAATGACACTTCAGGTGGCCAGTTGCCAAGAAAATACAGTAATGTACAATATTAAAAAAATACTAATTTCCACAATATTTATTAAACATCACAGTTTTCTACCTTGTTATATAATATTGTGTGCTTTGTATCATCAGTCCAGGTGAACGATGGCACTTTCAAATATTAACAAACTGTACTAATTAATTTGAGCTTTACCCCAGGCTTTAGTTAGCTCATTATTATAAAAGTCAACAACTATTTGAATGAGAAAATATTTAATTACAAATTGTACATATTTTTCAGCTTCTTAAAATTTTGTTTATAATTCTTGCACCCTCCAGCCAGGTGATATCCTTAGCTGGTGATTGATCGGTATGTTTCGAAAGCATACCTATGATTGGCCAGTTAGCCCGCAGGAACACTTACTCTACAATATTTACAATATTGGTAACAGTTTGTAAGTATGAATACTGTAAGTTGGTTACACGATCTCTGAGTGTGTAACTTATGAGGTGTTTTGAGTATCTGCCCCCTGAGCCAGTGCACAACATTCTACCTAACTGCTGATGTATTCACAAATAAAATTCTGTTTTAGGACATATATTGAACCTGAAAATTATTCTTCCTTTTTTTCTACAACTGAAACTTGAAGTGAAGTAAAAATTGAAAATTTATATCTTTACAATGCAGTACAGTAATGGACTGATGAACAGTTACAGCCTCTTCAGTTGTGTACTAAAAGTGAATGAAAGGAGAATATGGTGACAAGTGGCTTCGGGTTATGTAAGAACAAGTGAATGGATTTCAGCAGATAAGAGAGAAATTACATGTTTACTCTTTGCTGTGATATCCTTCCATGGTGACAAAAGGTCTGTTGGAGAAAATTTAACATAGTAAGCAATGCCTTCCTTTAGTGTTTTACTCCCAAAATCGAGGCTACTGACTGCAAGTGTGAAATGGTATCTTTAAATCAGCCAAAATTAAAACTAAAATATTGCAAGGTGAACACAAGCACATTTACACATGTTGAGACAATATATTATTGGTCAGATACATAAACAAGCCTTCCACTCTATACATATATCATCTACATTGTACCATTAACATAAAAGTATTGCATCACTGCTTCATTAATACATTATATCTGCTCCTTAAACTTTTAAGATCCAAGTTAAGAAATGACTAATTGCATGATTAAAACATACAACAAGTTAAATGCTGTATATGACCTGACAACACTAAACTGTTTAATGTTAATGCATGTGACAGTAAGATATCCTTGTTCATGATGATATCCTGAAGGTATGAGGTGGTAATCCCAGGTGAGACAAGTCAGAGAGAGAGAGGTACTGGAGAAAATATAAAACACCTTGAAACATTATCTACCTTTATGTTTACTCCCCCCCCTCTCTCTCTCTCTTTGTGTGTAGTACGAAGACAGTGAAAAAGAAGAGAATGACGGAAGATAAGAAAGGGCCAAGACAACGTGCAGAAGTGTAAAGTGAAGAAGGTGACAGTTTACAGCAACACTATACAACACACATGTTAAATAATGACAGTGACAGAATGTGGTCACCTACAGTTCATAAAATAATGTAGTAACAAAGAGATTGTCGTCCTTGGTATTGACAACATCTCAGATATTTACACATATACTACTGTACTGTACTGTGACTCCTAATAACACCACTAGTAGTCTTTTTGACTCTTGTTACCAACAAACACTAATATTCAGTCATTTGAAAAACAATTAACAAAGCATACAAATATAAGTTAAACAAAAATATACTACTTTACTGTGAACATTGAAGGGTAAATATTGTATCTTTTGTTCAAAACTGTTCAATATTTTTCCCAAAACCTTAACAATTGTTATTTATCTATGTAAAATTACATTTCCCAATATTTCCACTTGAAGAAACTGTCATGTTTGAAAATGATTTCTCGTCGGTTTTTCTACACAGGATAAATCCAGTACAAGACAATAACCAAACATCAGCGATTAATAAATTAAATTACAGAATATATTTCACCAGTGGTTAAACTTAAAACTAGAATATATATTTATCTCAACACAATCATACCAGACACTTGTACTACATGTATCACCATCAACTTGCCATGTACTCTTGCACCAGATTATACCACATACTGTTTTATTATATCTTTAATTATGTTTTCTTAAGTGCCTATTCAACAGATCTACATTAATTACTGCATGTTACAGTACTACTGTTGCTTCTGAGTGAAGAATGTTTCAATTTCAGTCAGGCTACAAAATTTTCAAACAATCCAATCCAGATTAAAGAGCTAAAGAAACCACTGACTTTCAGATCCATAGACAATTCCCTCTCATGTTACTCCCTTGGCGAAGACGACATCTTATTTTTCCTGAAAAATAAAATATTGGTTATCAAAACAAAGTTGTAGTACAGTACTGTACAGTATTGTACTGTATTAAGCTTTTAACCATAAGGGATTCAAACTAACTGAAACATGATGGAGATCAGGCTGACGTACACTGGTCCTGAGGTGTGCTGTACCTAAAAGGGGTCGAGATAATTCAGTTCATGATGGTTCCAGGACGACTTCCTCGGGTAAACTACCTGGTTAGGAGTGAGCTTATTTGTCCAACTCCCTAAAAAATGTAGTGAAAATGCACATTATCCAGCATTTTACTCTCTTTAGTAATGGATCTTTTTGATAGCAGCCAAAACAAATGTTTGATTTATTTATTTATAGTACTGCAGAGTTTTAATTGTATTATTAAGTGATGAAGTGTGCTTTGCATACTAAGAGTGGCTATATTTTTGTGGCAGTGAAGATGACCCAACAATAGACACACCACATCTTGCTACTGAAAATAATCACTAAAGTTAAGAACTATTTTATGTCAACACCTCCAACACTAATAATTAAATATCTAATTCCTTCTTACTTCATAAACTGAGGTCATCACTTACATTCTGAAGACAGCAGAAAAATTTTACAGGTATCCCATGATTTACGATGGGGTTGCGTTTCTGAAAACCCCATTACAAATTGAAATATCATAAGTCGAGTTCATTATAACATGGGGTTCAACAGGATACGTTCCTAGCCAGTCCGACACGCACATATGTATCATTGAAAAAAATTCCTACAATAATAAAAACTAATAAAATCAATTAAACAACACTCAACACATCGTTAAGAACAAGCCTGGCTGCTTCACAATGTCAAGTTTCACCTCCAGAGAGACAGTTTTGCTGGGCACCTTGGCCTTCCCAGACACAGGAGTCTTCAACAATAGCTTGCTAGACATTTTCAAAGTTACATTGCTCACTTCTGTCACACAAAAGCAAAAGCACTTCACAATAAAAAAAACTGAGTACAGTACAATCTGAATATTAGTGATGTCCTCTCACTGTACGGGAAAAACCCACACTGACGATAACGTAAAACCAAAGATAACGGCCAACACCGCTCAAATCATGTTCACAAAAACAGATGCTGATGCCGACTGATAATGGTCGAGTTCCATGATGACGGGCAGATGCGATCACCATGGAACGAAGTGAGGGACTGTAGTGCATGGGGTGGCCGCCTGGTGGGTAGATGACGCTACGGCTGACTAGTGTAGCAAGATATGCTTTCCGTATTTTGTGCGTCAGTGAGTTTGGCTGGACGATGACTATCGTTAATGTAATTTTTAATGTAAATAGGGAGGTGGTCTTAGGACAACATCGTTAAAGTGAAATATTGAAAATCGGGGGATACCTGAACATTAGATACACGGTGTAGTAGTGTAGAGAACATATTATTCATGCCTGAGTTAAGGCACCTATGTGTGAAATATGAATAAATTATTGGGGATACAGTAAGTCCTCGCTTAATGTCGTCCCGCTTAACTTTCTTTCGGTACTATGTCGCTGAACTTTAGAGACCAAAAATTAGTTTAACGTCCCGGTGATCCGATACTACGTCGTTTTGCATCGTCACGGACCACTTTCTACAGCACATCACCCTCTCTTGTCTGGCTGCGCTACGCTCTCTCGGCTCGGCGCGCTGCCCTCACTCGCGGAAAGTCACAGCGTCCCCAAGTGACGCCAAGCCAGTCTCTGTTACGACTTCACATCATTCGTGTGAGCTTAGGTGTTTTTGCTCTAAAACTGTACTCTAACCATTCAAAATGGCTTCCAAGTGCCCATCAAGTGCTACTGATGCTAGTGTAGTGAAGAGGCAATGCAAGACCATTACCCTGGCTACAAAAATGGATGTATTAACCCGATTTGAAAAAGGGGAACGTGCTGTGGACATAGCCGCTGTGCTTGGTCTAACCCCCACAGCAGTGTGTACTATCTGGACCAACGCTGACAAGATTAAGGTTCTTCTCCGAGTGCTACTAAAACGACTCGTACTAGAAGCACAGTGATAGAGAAGGTGGAAAAGATGCTGGCAATGCCCCTGTGAGCCTTATGGTTATCCAGCATAAGGCCAGATCCTTGTTTGACGACTTAAAGGCAGAAGAGGGTGAAGGATCGAAGGAAGAGATCTTTACGGCCAGCCAAGGATGGTTTCAACGATTTAAGCGTCGTTATACCTTTCACAATATAAAGATGACTGGTGAAGCTGCCAGTTCAGATACGGTTGCTGTCGAGACATTCCCGCCAGAATTCAAACAGATTATCCAGCAAGGAGGCTACTCACCGAAGCAAGTCTTCAATATGGATGAGACTGGTCTCTTTTGGAAAAGGATACCTGAGAGGACCTATATCTCCAAGGAGGAGAAAAGAGCGCCAGGTTTTAAAGCAGCAAAAGACCGCTTGATGCTGCTGCTTGGCGTGAACGCTGCCGGTGACTTCAAGCTGAAGCTTATGGTGATTTCTCGCGCTACCAACCCATGGACCCTGAAAGGTTACTCTAAGGATCACCTTCCTGTCATTTACAAGGCAAACAAAAAGGCATGGATAACCAGCGCCATATTTAGCCAGTGGTTAAACGTGTATGCCATCCCAGCACTGAAGGAATACTGTACCAAGGAGAACCTTAACTTCGAAATTCTTCTGATCCTCCCAATCTCGACGACTTGCACGACAGTGTAAAAGTTGTATTCCCGCCTCCAAACACGACAGCACTGATGCAGCCTATGGACCAAGGCGTCATCTCCGCATTCAAGGCATATTATTTATGCCGTACCATGGCCCAGCTGCTCAAGGTTATAGACGGAGAAAATAAACCAACGATCCGAGAATATTGGCGTGACTTCAACATTCTTCATGCAATTGACAACATTGGCAAGACATTTCCAAAAGTTGCCTGAATGGTGTGTGGCGTAAACTATGGCCCAAGTGCGTCAACAGTTTTACTGGATTCACGTACTTAGTCCCAGCTGTGAATAGGGATATCCTCAGCTTGGCTGGAGAGGAAGGCTTTGATGAGCTGGAATCAGAGGATATTAAGGACGTCCTGGCATCCCATACAGAAGAGCTCACCAACGAAGATCTGCAACAACTAGCAGAACACAGTCCTGTTGAAGACGACGACGAAGAAGAACCTCAATGAACGCTAACTTCCAAGAGCTTGGCAGAATCGTTGAACATGTTCCAGTGAGCAATGCAAATGCTTCTAGATGACGACCCAAACAGAGAAAGTAGCTCAAAGGTTCAACGCAGTATTAAGGACAGTCTTGGTAGCTAAACCGAGATCTATAAGGAGAAGAAGATGAGTAGCACCAAGCAGTCAACACTGGATTCATTTTTTCGTCAGGGGACGGCAGAAGGAGCTTCTTCACAACAGCCGGCAGCTGAGGAGGAGCAAACAACAATGGAGGAGGAGCAAGCAGCAGCGGAGGAACCCCAGTCAGAGTAAGAGGAGGAGGAGGAGGCAGCAGCAGAGTCTCAGTGACTCACCACCCTCCTCCGCTCCCGCCATCCTCCTCCTTTGCTTCACAATCCACCACACACTCGCTCTACCACCTCCGTCCATTGGCGAGTGCCAATACAAACTTAGTACTGTAGTTCAATAAACTCTACTATTCTCAATAGAAATGGCAATGATTTTCTGTATATGTAACAATTTTCATGGGGAAAATTGATCGGCTTAACGTTGTTTCGCATAATGTCGCGTTTTCAAGAACGTAACCCCGACGTAAAGCGAGGACGCCCTGTATATCTGACTTGCCCTCATATCTGACAATAAAGATGGCCAAATCCCTCAACACTGTACTCTGCAGCACAGTCCAAAGAACCATAATTCAAGATACAGTAATAAAGTGAGACACACAATCAAAGACACTGTGGATATGTACCACTTATACATCCTCTTCACAGAGCAGCATGAGACAAAAATAAGAATACTGTACAGTATAAGTGAACATACCCAGAGTTCATTTAGTGCAATGATTGTAGTGTTGTGGAGCGCTGGTCCAACGAGTGGGTTCATTTGATGCATGTAACAACACAGCCAGCTGAAAGATGTATTAGTATATGTTATAGTGTGCCATATAAAACCAAATGGCATATTACAAATAAAATATTGTGTGATATATTTACAGATCTTTTTCCCAAGATGTCAAAATAAGTTATGGGCTGATGGTTGACTGACCAGCTGTAACACAACTGCTCACAAAAGAACAGTGAGTCACGTTTTTTAACATCAGATTACAATAATATATATTCGAGCAATATTCTATATTAAATGATGAGTCTCAAACACCAAGAAAAATGTACTTTTGTTAACTTTTATCCCATATTTGTTTTTCTGCTTCCAGGGGAACACTTCATTCTCTGGGGATCCCAAATTATTATTGTTATAAATGAATACTTTATAATACTGTTATATGGACATAAATAGGTACTGTATGTAGATATTGCATCAAATACAGCACATGTACAGTCTCGTTCAAGATTCTTCGAACACTGCTGGAGACAGCTGGCAACTCAAGGCCGTTTGTTTACTATAGCACGTAGTATAATATAATCTGAAACAACAAAGCCCAACTATTAAATTAAACAACGGGGAACTAAGTAACCAATCACCGATCACTTTTACAGTTATTCATAATTTTTACTACGCACTATAGTAAACAAACGGCCTTGAGTTGCCAGCTGTCTCCAGCAGTGTTCGAAGAATCTTGAACGAGACTGTACATAGTTTACAATAAAATAAGTTACTGATACATATACAGCAAAATAGTCTTGTCCAACACAGGGGTTAAGTTCCTCTAAAGTGGCATGTAGGACACATGCATGTTGGGCGCTCTTTCTATTTTTTGAGAAAAATAAGGTTAAGGGAAATGGCTGTAGATTGTATATATAAAAAGACACAACAACAGGTCAACTTACAATAGCCAACAGGATGCTGCTGTAATAATCAGGATACATTGCATCAAACTGAAATGGAAAAAAAATAGAATTCATAAAATTACTACGGTATTCATATACGTACTGAATTCACCTAACAAAACTGAACTATTTGGTTTACTAATTCTATACTGAACAGCTGCCAAATGGGTATTTTTTGTTCACACCAAGTTTGTATTACAATAAACATGTGGTGCCCACTTCCTGATTGTTTTGGTTGATAATTAATCCCTTCACTACTACATCTTCTTATCTACTTTACTCTGGCTCCCGCCAGATGATTTTATTCAGCTGGGGAAATTCCATCTCGTGGTCAAGGGGTTAAACAAACCTTTGCTGCTTCTACAAGATGCAGATTCAAACATATCCATTATCCATTTGCTCATAAATGCCCCTTTTTGTAAAGGAACAACCTTACTTAGAACATGAATTCATCCCCCACTCATCCTACTGTAACTTTATTATTTTTATCTGGCTAGTGCTAAACGATTACACCCAGCTGAGGAAGCCCCTAGTGTCAAAGTGTTATTCTACATTGTAATCTCTTACAACTGATATACTGATACAGTACATGCTTTCCGTCCCCACCCCTAGTACCCCGCCCACAGAAAGACACCTACCCCGACACACCCCTCCCATAGCTCTACTTAATACCATGTTTTGTGTCAAAGTTTTGAAGCACAATGGTTCTCAAACTGAGTTGATGTTCTATCTAAGTAATCCCGACCATCTCGCCAACCTTCCATAAAAGACTCTCTTTGGGGCGTGGCTTCATAAAAGTGTTGCAGATCTCTTGAAACTGAATGTCCCAATCACCCCAGACGAACCCATTAATGCCATTCCTCCTTGGCTGGACATATCAGTTCCTATTCATTACACTCCTGTTGGTAGTAAGCAAATGTTAAACACCGATGTGGTGAGATGTGTCACACTAGAAACTATTAACAGACACATAGAGAGTATTAAATCAAGTGAATGTTATGCTTTTACTGATGGTTCTGTGCAGACAAACACAGGTAGAACAGGCTGTGCAATTGTAATATATAAAGAAAAAGAGATGATAGTGTCAAACAAACAAAGGCTGAACAACTGGTCCAGCACAACACAAACTGAACTAACTGGAATCTACTTAGCCACAGACTACCTCAAAGAAAATGGAGGTGGGGTGATATCCTGTGACTCTCAAAGTGCTTTGAAATCAATGAACAGCCCATCAGGCTCTATGTCGAAAGTTGTATGTGATATTAAAAGGAATGTGATAACTGCCAACGAGAGCAACTATCGTATCGAATTTGTGTGGATTCCGTCCCATGTTGGAATTAGGTATCATGACCGTGCTGATAGACTAGCCAATGAGGCATGTAAGAAAGAAAATGTTGACCGTGACCTTGGCCTGTCCAATGCTGTAATTAAAAACATTCAAGTCAGAATCATGAACTCTGATCTAGGAGAAGTAAGAAATGCAGAGACCTGACAGTTGTAGCATTAGTAAATATGACAAATTTTGTGACAAGAGGTACCGGTATGGCCAGCATAAGGACAGAACCAGACAATGTGATGTAGTTGTGGCCAGAATTAGGCTAGGATACAGACACATCTGGCAAGTTAGTAACGCTGTACCCATACCGGAACACTCAGCATGTAAACTTTGTGATAAACCTTTAAAGCATACACTTGAACACTATATTATTGAATGTGACACTGTCAAAGACTTCAGGCCACCTGACTTATTGCATCTTGAACTATGTAATTACTTCATTGAATCAGGTGTGCTTGAGGACATTCTTGCTGTTTATCCCAAATTTGCTAGCCCACACTGATTAGTCTTCAATTAGAATATGACTCCAATGTATGTGATCCACTGACCTATATATACTGCTAATGAATATGATGTATTTCCTTCTTTGTGTACGAACCTCTGTCCTGCATGGCAGTGAACAGTGGCATTACCCACATGAATCTGACCTATATAGTGTCAATGAATATGATGCAATCTTTGTGTACGAACCTCTGTCCTGTATGGCAGTGAAGAGTGACATTACCCACATGAATCTGACCGACGTATATGTATGTATATATGTGTGTATGTGTGCATATGTGTATATACATGTACAGTTGTACCCCGCTTAACGCGGTCAATTGAACCCACAGGGTACCGCGTTAAGTGAAAACCGCGTTAAGTGAACAACAGAACATATGGGATTAATTCCAATAGAGACTGGCCCGACCCCCAAACTCCACTTTTTGACGACACACAACTATGTTGTAGTAAAAATATTATCTTAACTTTATGATGGTATGCACACACAATTAATAATTAAGAGAAATATCAATAATATTAGGTTTTTTAACACTTACTTTAGTAGAAAAGATGGCTGGGCACACGGGGATGGGGGGTTGGTTCCGAGGCAGAGGGCAGATTATTGGCCCTCACCTGTATCACTTGTATCAATTGTATCACTATCCACCACATAAGCTTGCAGGGCCTCTTTGTCAAACCCCTCAAAGTCCATATAAGTCCATATCCTCACTATAATTATCACTATCACTGACTTGGGCCGGCTGTGGTGGGTGGCAGGTGAAGAACTCGGTAATGTTTTGATGACTGGGCGACCTTGTGCGCATCGTGCCCACGCCGCTTCCCGCGTATATGAGTAGATGAACCGCGTTAAGTGAAAGTTCGGTTCTGGCGAGGCACCGCATATATGAGAAATCGCGTTAAGTGAAACCGCGTAAAGCGGGGTACAACTGTACATGTATATGTATATGTGTATATGTATGTATATATGTGTGTGTACATATACTGTATGTATATGTACTGTCAATGAATATGAAGCATCCCTTTGTGTATGAACCTCTGTCCTGCATGGCAGTGAACAGTGACATTACCCATATGAATCTGACCTCTATACATTTATAGCTGTTAATGAATATGATGCATTTCTTTGTGTATGAACCTCTGTCCTGCGTGGCAGTGAGAAGTGATACCACCCTCAGTGTCAAGACCTGGCTGAATTACTCAGAATAGGCAAACTGTACTACAAGCTCTGCCAATAAATTTGTTAAACTAAAACCCTCCCTCTCCCTCCTGCTCACTAGTGATTGCTTCAGTTTCACAATTCAGAATTCGTTGCAAACTGGTAAATGCAGGAGTGGAGCCAACTGTACATTATTTTAAGCTATGTTAGGATAGGATAAATACCAAGTAAGTTAATTTTATGAAAGAATATTCCCAGACCTTGGCAAATGATACCACCAGTTACTTCTGTTAACCTCAAGACAGTACTTGAGGCCTTCACTTCTGGCGTTAATGCTCTTTTAAGGATACATGACTTTGGTTTGCATAAGGTGGGCAGGGCTTTGAAGACGAGAGAAAATGTGGGGTAAAAAAAAAATGAAATGTAACCTAACCTCAGAAAGTCCTATTACTATAAAAAAAAGAAGAAAAATCACCCTTTTTAACCAATGGCGGAGGAAAAAAGTGATTCTCTTTTGGTTTTGCGTGTACAGTATTCAGTGTTTTTGTCAGCGATTCTCTTCCTGTTTTGCCTGTTTTTTGTGTTGAGGTCACAAGGGAGGCATAACACAACTGAATACGAGATTTAAACTGTCCTGTAATTGGTCAAAGCAGATCGTGCAAAATTCATGTGAAATAATTTCATAAAATATCCTGCGAATATGTGTTTAGTGAACTTAAAATCTGTCAATATTCTTGTATCGTATTCTTGTCCAGATCACCTTCAGCAGAAGTAACACATTGTAACAGGTTATAATGTAGGAAAGGTTAGTTCAGCTTCTCAAAGGTTCTATTAATGTTTATTTTCGTGTGTGTGTTTTAAGCCAACATTTTCCCCCATCTTCAAGGACCTGACCACTTTGAGAGAAATCATTGTTGTTGCCAGTGCTAAAGAGGCCATATCAACATAAATAAACATTAGCACAAAAAAAGGTCAAATTCTTTCAAACCACAATTAATAACATGAGACATTGGTATTTTACTAACAGAATTCCCATTTGGGCATAAAACCAAAATCTTTACCATGAACTCAAATATTTCCTACTGTAGGTAGTTTAGGCATGCAACTCATTTGGACTACAACCTGATAATCTACACAATATTGTATAGGTATATCTGGTACTTCATACTCGCCCAATATAACGAAACAGTAAAACAAACATGGAAGTAAATTTGACGCCCATTAAATACAATAATACCCTTTCTTCTATGCAGTGAATATTTTTCCGTAACCGGCTAAGTTCCTACTAATGCTATTTTACCGTGAGTGTGCTCTGATTGGCTTAATAGTTTCTGTTTAATATGACGGGGGTCTGCTCCCTGGCTAGGAAATTAGGTAAGGTTAGGGAGGTTTCTTTGGGTGGTTAGGTCAGGTTCTATTAGGTTCTCGTAAATGTCGCCTCTTTTATAATGATAAGTTTCCATGCACAACAGAAATATGGTTAGCTATGTTTACAGCTACACAATGATCGACTCATGGCGAAATAAATGCCAAATACCACCAGTCATGGTCAAATATAGTTCTTGTATTGTTCGCACTCACGGTAAAATAGCGTTAGGAAGAACTTACTGGTCATGGTAAAATATCCACTGTCTTTCTTCTACACAAAAACCCCTACAACAGCTAGCTTAGGTGTGCCAGAATAGTAAATTATTAACCATAAAACAACTTCCAACATTACCCAAAGTTAATCTACAGGATAATGATGATATACAAGACAAGATGGCAGTGTCTACTTATAGTTGCGTGGTGAGTTATTTAGAGGTGGAACGTCAAACAAGTCATCCACCTCAATTCTTACAAGGCATTACTCATTTCTGGAATCGCGCAGTTGTGTCTCTTAAGTCCTCATAACATAAATAAATAAATGAAAAGTATCATGGTCTCATTCCCCAAACACCTACTGCTGCGCGATCCCAATATGCGCAGAACTGTGACTTTATGCGTTAGTCATCCCCCTGTATGACTTACCTCCTATTTGGTCCTTTAGGAAGGATGATGGGCAGGACTATACCCACAATACCCCAAAATAGGGTCAGTAAAATCACGGGAATCGCTGCAGCTCCCATTTTTTCGTTCAGCTGATGTGAGCAACTGTCAAGAAGGCCGATGTTAAGAAGACATTCTCTGCCACAACGGCTGAACTATTATATTTTAAGAGATATTTATCTACAATGATAACAATAATATTATAATCATAATACTACTATTATAAAAATAATAGTAATTATAATACTACTTATAGGAGTTTGGACAGTCTACCTTAATTATTCGAAGATAATGTCATATTATATAAGGCTCAATTGCTTCCTGTCGCCTATTAAACTTATGCATGATTTCAAATAAATAAAATGTTCAATACTGAAACACTTTATGACAAATTAGAATAAATTTAATAGACTTGTTTCATGAATAGAAAAATATATGGACACTTGATGTTGCTCGTGGTAGTTTTGAACATTACTATATTGCCGATCCTCCCTGAAATGTCAATAACAACACTAATCTGTTATAAACGGATTATATATTCGATTTTTTTATATAATTACTTGTCGTAAATGATAATTTTTATGAACTAAATTGTTTCAAACTTAACTTATAAATAATAAAGTAATATTTTATGAAAATAATAAGAGTTATAAATTTTACGCACTTAATTATTATAAAATTTTCATAAGCTTGACCTAGAGACAAACAATCGATTATATATAAGTATTACTTACAGCTGTGATGAATATGAGAAGTAATTATTTATTACAATTATTAATGATGTAAGTGAAATTATATTCCAAGGTATTTATCTTCTTTACTTACTTTATACACACACACACATGTATATATATATATATATATATATATATATATATATATATATATATATATATATATATATATATATATATATATATATATATATATATATATATATATATATATATATATTGATAAAATCACACGGGAAAAGGGAAACAGTTCAAAACTGATAATATGTTACATAAATTTATTTGTCAGTGGCCCAAGGTTAAAAATGCTTTGAAAACCTTGGATCTAGATGTAGGATAGTTATTTAGTAGATCCCTTATTTTTGACCTGACCTGACTAGTCACGTCGCCCCTTTCTCTTAAGCTCCTCTACGTGTGTGTTAGAACATAAGAACATAAGAAAATAAGAAGTCTGCAATAAGCCGGTTGGCCTATGCATGGCAGCTCCTGTCGAGAGTTACTACCACTCTATCATCCATGAATCTATCTAGCCTCCTTTTGAAACTTTCCAGAGTTCCAGCACTTACTACAAAGTTGCTAAGCTTGTTCCACTCGTCCACCACCCTATTTGTGAGTTCCTTCCTATCTCCCTCCTAAACCTAAACTTATCCAACTTGAATCCGTTGCCCCGAGTCCTATCCTGCTCGGATATTATAAGAACTTTATCTATGTCCCCTTTATTGATTCCTTTCACCCACTTAAATACTTCTATCATATCTCCCCGCACTCTTCGTCTTTCTAGGGAATGCAAGTTAAGTTTCTTTAACCTATCCTGATATGGAAGGTTTCTAAGTCCCGGAATCATTTTCGTCATTCTACGCTGCACCGACTCTAGTGAATTGATATCCATTCTATAATAGGGGCACCAGAACTACATAATCGAGGTGCGGCCTGACTAGCGCAAGATATAGTTGCAATAAGACCTCGGCACTCTTATTACTTACACTTCTAGATATATAACCCAATACTCTGTTTGCCTTATTTCTAACATTAACGCACTGTTTTCTAGGCCGTAGGTCCGGGCTTACAAGTGTCCCTAGGTCTCTTTCACAAGTCGACTTCTCTAGGTTGATGTTGTTAAGGCTATATACAGTACATTGTCAGTATTTGTTCTTCCAATATTAAGTACGCTGCACTTGCTGGTGTTGAATTTCATTTGCCATTTTTCAGACCACCCCTGCAGTTTATTTAGATCCTCCTGTAATGCATTTGCATCCTGCCCTGAATTAATCTGCCGCCCTATTTTGGTGTCATCCGCAAACTTGCTTATGTCACTGCTGATCCCAGTATCGTGATCGTTTATGTAGATTATGAACAAGAGTGGGCCTAGTACTGACCCCTGGGGAACCCCACTGGTTACACGGCCCCACTCAGATTTAACACCATCTACGCTGACCCTCTGCGTTCTATCGGTGAGCCATGATTTTATCCAAATTAAAACTTTCCCCTCGATACCATGAGCTTTAATTTTTCTCAGAAGAAGAAATACTGTCAATGTATACAGCCTTAACAACATCAACCTAGAGAAGTCGACTTGTGAAAGAGACCTAGGGGTACTTGTAAGCAAGGACCTACGGCCTAGAAAACAATACGTTAATGTTCGAAATAAGGCAAACAGAGTATTGGGTTTTATATCTAGAAGTGTAAGTAATAAGAGTGCAGAGGTCTTATTGCAACTATATCTTGCGCCAGTCAGGCCGCACCTCGATTATGCGGTTCAGTTCTGGTGCCCTTATTATAGAATGGATATCAATTCACTAGAGTCGGTGCAGCGAAGAATGACGAAAATGATTCTGGGACTTAGAAACCTTCCATATCAGGATAGGTTAAAGAAACTAAACTTGCATTCCCTAGAAAGACGAAAAGTGCGGGGAGATATGATAGAAGTATTTCAGTGGGTGAAAGGAATTAATAAAGGGGACATAGATAAAGTTCTTATAATATCCGAGCAGGATAGGACTCGGAGCAACGGATTTAAGTTGGAT
The DNA here is from genome assembly GCF_018991925.1 of Homarus americanus. Classification (NCBI taxonomy): domain Eukaryota; kingdom Metazoa; phylum Arthropoda; class Malacostraca; order Decapoda; family Nephropidae; genus Homarus; species Homarus americanus. Next base: position 130,736 of record NW_024754472.1, on the reverse strand, counting down.
AAGTTTAGGTTTAGGAGGGAGATAGGAAGGAACTGGTTCACAAATAGGGTGGTGGACGAGTGGAACAAGCTTAGCAACTTTGTAGTAAGTGCTGGAACGCTGGAACGTTTCAAAAGGAGGCTAGATAGATTCATGGATGATATAGAGCGGTAGTAACTCTCGACAGGAGCTGCCACGCACAGGCCAACCGGCCTATTGCAGACTCCTTATTTTCTTATGTTCTTATGCGGTACTCTGTCAAATGCTTTGCTAAAGTTTAATTAAATAACATCGTAATTTTCGTTGGTGTGGGGATTAGTGGATTACATCATTATGACCTGACCTCAAGTTTAATAAGGTCACCCTGTATATTTAAGCCTCTCTCTGTCCATGTAAACCACTTGCCTGTGAAGATGTCTTGAATAAAGACCAAGCTAAGGTGCTCCGTTGTTTCCCTTTTCCCGTGTGATTTTATCAAGATTTATCTTATTCACGTTTCATATATATATATATATATATATATATATATATATATATATATATATATATATATATATATATATATATATATATATATATATATATATATATATATATATATATATATATATATATATATATATATATATATATTATATATATTTATTTATTTATTTATATGCAAGTAAATCACATAAGAATGGAGGAAACTGCAGCGGGCCTATTGGCCCATACTGAGCAGTCCCGTTTACACCCAACCCCTATTGCTCATATGAGCATCCAACCTACAGTATGTTTGAAGCTATTCAGCGTATTCGAGTTAATGATGATATTTGGTTACTTGTTCCATTCATCCACTACTCTGTTTCCAAACCAGTGTTTACCTATTTCACGCCTAAATCTAAATTTGTCAAAATTAAAACCATTGTTACGAGTTCGCTCCTGGTTGGATAGTTTGAGTACCTTTGTAATGTCCCATTTGTTTAGCCCTGACTTCCACTTATACACCTCTATCAGGTCGCCCCTTGCTCTACGTCTCTTGAGGGAGTGCAAATTAAGATGCTTTAACCTGTCTCTATACTCAAGGTTCCTAATGCCCGGGATTAGTCTTGTCATTCTCCTCTAAATTCTTTCCAATGATTCTATATCCATCCTGTAATACGGTGACCAGAACTGAACTGTGTAATCCAGATGTGGTCTCACAAGCGCAAGATACAGTTTTAGGATGACCTCGCTAGTCTTGTAACTAACACTCCTTTGTATGAACCCAAGTACTTTATTAGCCTTGTTACGAGCAAAAACACATTGTTTACTTGGCTTAAGGTTCCTACTTATCATTACTTCTAAATCTCTCTCGCAGTCGGATTTCTCTATGGCATTGTTGTTCATCTGGTATCTGGTTTCACTGTTTACATCTCCTATAATGAGTACTTTATATTTGTCCACATTGAATTTCATTTGCCATTTTTCAGACCACTCGAAAAATTTGTTTAGATCTTCCTGCAGTTTTGCCGAGTTCTCGTCAGATTTAATAACACGTCCTATTTTAGTGTCATCAGCAAATTTACTTATGTTGCTGTCTATGCCGATATCTATGTCGTTTATGTATATAATAAATAATAATGGTCCAAGTACTGAGCCTTGGAGAACTCCACTTGTGACGTTGCTCCAATGGGACTTAGTGCCGTTAATGCTCACTCACTGTTTCCTGTCTTGTAACCATGCCCTAATCCATTTAAGGATGTTACCTTTGCTGCTATGTGCTTCTACCTTTCTAATTAGTCTTTCGTGGGGCACTCTGTCGAAGGCTTTGCTAAAGTCGAGATATACCACATCATAATTGTGCCCCTCGTCCACCGATTCGAAAACTGATGAAAAGAATGTTAATAGATTAGTTAGACAAGAACGTCCGCTTGTGAAGCCATGCTGGGAATCATTGATCAATCGGTGCTTCTCCAGGTGATTTCGTATAGAGTTTGAAATGATTGCTTCCAGTAATTTGCCTACTATTGATGTTAGACTGATTGGGCAGTAGTTAGAGGATAGTGATCTATCCCCCTTCTTGAAAATCGGTATTACATTCGCTATCCTCCAGGATTCTGGTACTACACCCGTTTTTAAGGACATGTTAAACAACTTTGCTAAGGGCATACTAAGCTCTTCCTTACAGTCCTTTAATACTCTGGCAAATATCTCATCGGGACCAGGTGACTTATTAGGCTTTAGTTTGTCTATTTGCTTACTAACATCGTTACTAGTCACTACTATCTCGCTTAATTTGTTTTCTTCACTATCTCTGAATAGAGTCGGTGCCTCGGGTATCATGTTTAAATTTTCAGTGGTGAAAACTGTTGAAAAATATTTATTCAAATTATTGCTCATTTCTCCGTCATTATCAGTGAGCTCGCTGGTATCTGACCGCATTGGTCCAATCTTTTCTCGTGTTTTAGTTTGATACATTTGGTAGAATCCTTTGGGGTTTGTCTTCGCCTCCCTTGCTATCTTTACCTCATTATTCCTCTTGGCTCTCCTTATCTCGGTTTTAACCCTACTCGCCAATATCTTATAATAATTCTGGAGGTAAATTTCGCCACGCTTTATCCTTCTACCTATAGCCTTCCTTTGGCCAATGATGTTCTTTAAATAATTATTTATCCATTTAGGGTCATTGTTGTCTGATCTGAGTTTTTTGTATGGTATGTTCTGCCTTTGTGCATTAAGTAACTCATTATTTAAATTGTCGTGGAACTCGGCAATCTCAGAACTCATTATCAGGTCGGAGCCATCTGTCAGGTTCACGGCCAAGCGCGACACCCCGTCTCTCAGCTGCCTCTTTAAACTGTCAAAGTTTGCCCTTCTGAAATCTGGTACTTTAGTGGAATTTTCCTTATGTCTGCCCTGAAAATCTAACTGGAATCTAATTTCTTTGTGATCGCTGTTTGCAAGTTCGTTCCCTACCTTGACGTTGCTAATGAGGTTTTCTCTGTTTGACAGAACTAAATCGAGTATATTATTACCCCGTGTGGGTTCGGTTATATGTTGACTTAGGAAACAGTCCTGGATCGCCTCGAGAAAATCCTCTGATCCTGAGTTACCCGTAAGGTCAGTCCAATCTATTTGGCCAAGGTTAAAGTGGCCTACTATACAGACTTTGTTGTGTATGGAAGCCCTGGGCATTTCATCCCAGATAAGTCGCTCATTGACTCTATCAAGATTGGGAGGTCTATATATTACTCCTGTGATTAATTTTTCCCTACCGTCGCTTAATTCTATCCAAATTGTTTCTGTATTCCGCTCAGTTTTTATTTCCTTATTTATTTCACACTTCAGATTATCCCTAACATAGATTGCTACTCCGCCTCCTTTCCTGGTCTGCCTATCGGTATGGAACAATTTGTAACCCGCAATTTGGTATTCGACTGGCAACTCACGTGAGTCTAGGTTGATCCATGTTTCAGTGAATGCTATTATATCGATTTTTTCGGTACATACCAAGGCCCTAATATCATCCATTTTGTTTCTCATACTTCTACTGTTCGCGAAGTAGACATTTAAGTTAGTTGTGTTCTGAGTCCTCCCTTTACCGCGTTTAGTTTTAAACTCCCTGTTTAATTTAGTTTTGTCATCATTCCTAACACTATTTCCCTGTAATCTTTTACTTTGTTTACCCGCTCCCACTGCAGTTTCCCCCACCCCCGTGCCCATATGTTCCCCTAGCAGTTTAAAGACTTCGATATCCTTTGACCTGCCCCCTCTAGAGCCCCAGCCAGGGTTGCTACTCCATCCCTAGACAGGTGCACCCCATCCCTAGCATAAAGGTCCCTTCTGCCGTAGAAGTTGTCCCAGTTGTCAATGAATGGGACCGATATTGCCTTGCAATATCTGTCAAGACGGTCGTTGACACCAACCGCCCTTGACAACCATTCACTGCCAACTCTCCTTCTAGGCAGGACACCTCATATGATAGGGATCCCTCCCTTAGTCCTAATACGATCCATAGCTGCCTTGAACTTATCAAGAAGCTCCTCGCTCCTACACCGGCCAATATCATTGCCTCCTGCACTGAGGCAGATAATGGGTTTGTTCCCATTACCAGACAAGATATTGTCCATCCTGTCAATTATATCCCCCACCCCAGCTCCTGGCAAACACACCCTCATCCTATTTTTGTTTTTACCACAAAAGGCTCTGTCCAAGTACCTTACCTGTGGGCTGTGAGTCACCAACAATTAAAGTTTTTATACCTTCCTTGTCAGCCCTGTCCCTGACTGTACTAACGTCCAATTCGTCTATCAAGGGACTGAACGAGTTGGTACACTTAGCTGTTGTTGTCGTTGTTGTCGTATCCTTGGTGTGTTTCTTCACCACAAGGAAAGAAGAAAACACGAAGTTCCCAACGCTTTCGTGTAATTCACATCTTCAGGGGTGAGTACAGACTAAGGAGAAATACATAACAAGGTATATATATACAGAGGAGGGTGAGATCAAGTCTACAATGGTCAGGTATTAGGTAATGACCCTACTAATCTTCAAAAAGCACCGCAGCAGTCGGTAGTCAGGTCAGAGGGTAAGATGACCCAACCTTCTCACCTGGTTACAAATCTTCTTAATTACGAAATTATCCAGTTTGTACATACCATTACTCAAATTCATGTTGACGGATTCGGCATGTTTAATGAGACTGAATTCTATAATGTTCTTAATGTCAATTGAATTACAAGTTAATATTGAGGAGGCATTATCCCAGTCAATGCAATGCTTATTTCCCTCAAATGAACAAACAGAGCAGTGGATTCCTGGCCTGTTCTAACATTATATATGTATATATATATATATATATATATATATATATATATATATATATATATATATATATATATATATATATATATATATATATATATATATATATATATATATATATATATATATATATATATATATATATATATATATATATATATATATATATATATATATATATATATATATATATATATATATTATTTGGTGTTGTCATTATCTTTTATAGTCTTCTATTCAATTGACATTTTCTGAGCAACTTCCATTTTCTGTAGTTTCGAATGACGGACTTTGATAAAATGTACGTGTGGGTTTCTATCTTTTATTTATTTATTTTTTTTTACGGGATTAGTCCACCCGGGCACAGGTCACTGACTCACATCGGGGCCTGAGGGGCAATGTATTATCAAGAAATACAAAATGAAAAAAGTGAGAAACAATATATGTATGTTGTGTTGTCAGTAGTAAGAGAAACAATTGAGACCCTGCAATTGTGTGTAAATGTGGCAGAAAGTCAGATCAGCAACCTGGGACTTGGTCACAATTTTCGTGATGCTGTAGTAGTTCTCCCCTACAAACGCTGTTTATCGCCGAGTAGCCGACCCCGCAAATTCCACAGTGTATTGCCTCGTGGTCTGGGTCAACCAGCGCCGCCATACATCACGGAGGTCAACTACTAATCCACGCCTACCCCCGCTATTTAAGACCTGACCTCGTGGTGATCTCTCTCTCTGACTGCTGGACCCGGAGCTGTGAAGACTTGCCTCTTCTGCTGCATGTTTGAGCAGTCTGCAACTTCGTTGTGATAGGACACTCAATCCTAGTGATTGTACTTACCCAACATAGCGACGGTGCAATTACCATCTCAGATTGTACGAAACATTCCAACTTCTGAAAAACATATATTTGGGCTTCCCAAATTTTGAATACTACCCGTGCGTCTACGTCCTGGATTGGCCAATCAGCGGTGCCCCACGGTGGCGTGATACATGCACGTTTACTGCGGTGCTTTGATTAGCTAACCGAACGTGGCGTGGTAGGGAGACTGTCTCTACTCTCTAAGTCCTCTTCTTTCCTTTTTTCGTCCCCCTCATGCACTCCGTTCCTTGAACGGGAGGCGGGACTTAGCGATACGGTCGATCCGGCAAAGGAACCTGTGATAGTGCAGGGCACCCCTTGTCCGGGGGTCACCGATAGGTGGCAACTTATTTAGACATAACTCAAAGTCACAAGTAACCTGGGTGCAGAACCCTACGAGCCCGACGCCCGTCCAAGAGGGGGGTGGGGGGGCGGGGTCACCGCTCCCAGGCAGGAGCCCTGTGTTATAGGTAGGATTGGGATGTAATCAAGGAAGATGACTACAAGCATTAGAATTAAACATAGAGATAAGGGACACTCTATTGGAAGAGGAAAAGTGGCAGAAATCACTTATAACAAATTGCAAGTCCCACTAACAAGAATATTTAGCACCAACGAAGGTTTCAAAGTAATCTGTAAAGATGACTTTGACTCAGGCAAAATCCTCTCAAAAAAAGCCAGAGATGTATTTTACAATGAAGGACTTGTTGTTGTCATGCCACCAAATCAAAAAGCAAAAAGATCAGTTTTCGTTCGTCAAGTCGACCAAGAGATCGGGAGGAAGACATCTGAAGATCTGAAAGATGAACTGGAACGCCAAAACAGTTGGATGAAGATCGAGGAAGTCATTAAGATAAAAGACTACACTCATGTTTTCAAGATTACCTTCGAAGAAGTTTCAATGGCTGAAAAAGTATTACAACAGGGCTTTCTAATATTTAACATGTCAGTAACACTTCATCAAATAAAGATGGAAACATTCATCCGTCTGCAAACTTGCTTTTCCTGTTATAAATATGAAGAACACACAACGAGAGACTGTCCAGAAAAAGAGAAAAAGTACTGCTCAGATTGTGCAGGCGACGACCATACCTACACTGAATGTAAGAACACACATGTTGGCTGTCTCAACTGTAAGAGAAACGGGAATGTATACATAGGACATAGGACGTTAGCAATGGCATGCCCAATAAAAAAACACATGATAAAGTACAAGGAACAAGAAACAAGGAAAAAGGAACAAGAAAAGAAGGATACGACAATTACGACATACGTCGAAATAGCCAAGACAGCGGTCCAAGAGGCTCACAGACCAGAATCCACCATATTAAACTTAAGCGAACCAATACATGACAAGATAATGATTAGTATGATCCATACACATCTGCACAATATCATTGCACCCGGATCATACAATGAGGAGTTAAGGAAAATGTTTAAATTGAATAACCTACCAGAGATGATATTCCCAGAGAATCCAGAATCCGAAAAACTATTTCAGGCAACATACTCAAGCGAGCTGAGAGAAAGACTACAGCTAGACAAACAAAGGTTTGAGCAAGGAGCAACAGCTGAGATACACAAGGAACACAAGCGACTGATAGAGATCCCAGACAAATGACTAGAAGTGACAAAGAGAAGATAGAAATAACAAAAAGACAGACTACAAGACAAAGGATAAGGAGGAGAGGAGATAAGATGGAGACTGATCACATATACAACCTGAATCTGCTGGAGATATTGGATTAAAAGTTATCACCACAACAAAACATGGAATCCCAACATCGAGACCAACAGGAGGGACAATAGCAAAAAACTGTGAAGGAGGGATATACAAGTGGACATATCAAGAAAAATCCCTAAGTGAAGATTACGTCTGGACACTAATCACTATGGACAAACTAAAGATTACGACCAATGACTTTAAAATTGTAGACCCGTCAGAGTTTAGAAGAGTCAGAAGCGGGAAACAGGACGATAGGTCTCCACTCCAACTGCCACAATCCAAGTATAAGAAATAATGGACAACAGACAAACAGTAAGAACTTTAAGAATAATACAACACAACGTAAGAAACTGGAAGACCGAGAGAATTAACCTAAGTAATATATATCAAGAAATTGACCCTGACATTATACTAATAAACAGTCACGGTGAGACACACAACAACAACATAAAACTCTTTAACTATTATGTAAACCAAAGAAATAAATCGGGCGAGAAAAATGACGGAGTAGCTATAGCGGTTAAAAGAAACTTAATATTTAAACTAATCGATGACTTCCACGATGAATTTCTAGCAATAAAAATAAATACAACTCAAGGAGACGTAATTATTGCTACTACTTATCTGCCACCGAGACGATCCTACTTACCTATAGAAGACCTATTAAAATTGGCTAACAATAGTCATCCGATGTACATCTTAGAGACTTAACGCTGCATGCATAGGATTTTTGACAATACAAATAATAACGTCGTGGGAAACGCCCTTAATCAATTAATAAATTCAGGAAAATCAATCATCTGGGTCCTAACTTTCCAACCTGGAGAAATCTACAATACACAATCGACACCAGACAAAATTTTACCAACAACAAAAGCTTTTTTCACTAATATATAATACAGGGACTCCTACAGACAGTGACCATCTGCCACCATACTAACACCGTCAACAAGCCCCCATACAGATACCAATAAAAAGAGACTGAAAAATGAGTAAAACAGACTGGGACAGCTTCAGAGACGACTTAAGTAATCACCACTGATAACCTACAAGGGAAACAACAGAAGACATAGACTCCAGAAATGGACAGACTGCACTCTCAGCAACAACATCCACAACCAAACACACTCCTACTTCACACTTTGTGAACATACCCAAACAACAGACTACCAGAAGAAGTACCAATCCAGACCCATTACAATGAAATAAACAGGTATATGGAAAGACACGGCAGCAACAGATGGCTATATACGACACAGACAGCACTACAGATATGTACCAGAGACGCATGTAAGGAAGCAAACAATAAAAATGGAATATTATAATGGCGGCTGACATGACTAAAGACACAAAACATTTTGACTCTATAAACAAGATGATGGGGCACAACAAGCAAAAACACCATACATTAAAGACCAAATGGAACAAAATTGCACGAGGGAAAATGAATAAGAGTCAGCATTCAAAAGGAATGGGTAAAAGTTTTAAAATATCAGATGAGGAAAATGAAGATTTTGATAGTGAACAATGAAGAAAAGGATAGAAGAAGAAATGGAAGACAAATACATGAATCACCCCAAGGCAAATATATAGACTATAAATCCTATTACCTAATAATCAAATAATAACCATGGGAGAAATGATGAACTGTCTGAGGAAGTTTAAGAAAAAGCCCCCTGGCTCACAGAGGTTACACGAGATATGATCATGAATCTACCTGAAAAACATCTTTTAAAAACACTATTAAACATTTTAACGCATGCTTAATAACCGGTTACTTCAGACAAACTAAAATATGCTAAAATGATATTTATTCCCAAGGAGGGTAAGGTCAATAAGGAAATATTAAACTACAGGCCAATATCTTTATTAGAAATTACCGTGAAACTATTGGAAAAATATTAAATTCAAGACTTATAAACCTTTTAACACAACATGGGAAACTAACAACAGACAACATGGATTTATGCCCACACAGAAATACCCTCAACTGCAATAGCTATAATAACGGAAATAATTGCAATAGGAAAAAGCAAGGGGAACCAGATCAATATAAATTTTATGACGTTTCTAAGGCTTTTGATAAAGTTTGGCATTTAGGCTTAAAATATAAAATATTAAAACTGGACTTAACGAATACTTACAAGAATATTGTGTAACTATTTAGATGATAGGAGAGCACAAATTCAAATTGGAAACATTATGGGAACCATGTTTAATCTTGAGAGTGGAGTACCTCAAGGAGGATGCCTTTCTCCAACACTATATACAATTTATACCTCAGACACACCTCAACCTTCCCCCTTTAGCGAATATGTAATGTTTGCTGATGATATTACTCAAATAGTATCATACCCAGGAAAATCAACCCAATTTATGGCACTCTACACGGTAAGAGCGATAAATAATATAAATGATTTTGAGAAAAAATGGAAAATCAGGACAAATAAGAACAAATTCAAGATAATACCAATAGCCAAGATCAAAACAAGTCCAGTAATAGTCGACCAGGAACTATACCCATACGACACTGAAGGCAGGATGCTTGGACTAAAACTAACAAAAAGAGGATATATAACATACTTAAAAGATAAAGAACGACAGGCATGAATAAGATTATCAAAAATAAAACGCTTTAAGAACCTTAGCATTAATAACAAAAGAAAGATTTATATTGCCCTTGTCAAATCAATTATGGACTACCCACCCATCCCATTGAACACTCTTAGTAAAACGAGCATTAAAAGGTTACAAACAGTACAAAATATAGCCCTCAGATTTATATATAACATAAAATATACAGACCACATCAATAATGAACAGCTACACCAGAGATCAAACCTCCTAGCAATCAATGTAGATATACACAACAAAGCTGTAAATATTTGGAACAAAGTGACTAAACTCAACAAAGAAACATATCAAAACTGGATAAATAATATAGACAACGAAGAATTCCAAGAACACAGTTGGTTTAAATCAGCCAGGAAGAAAGTAATTGAACCATCTCCTGCCCCAATATACACATAAAACACTAATAGAGAGAATAAAAGATGAGAGTGACCTACCGGCTACACTAAGAACCTGGCAGGCCTCTCCATGCAGTGTACCTTTAGACTAACATAACTAACATTTAACATTTAACTAACATCTTAGCATAAAAAAAAGTGACTACCCTCCCAGTTACACAAGGACCTGGGCGGGCTCACTAACTCCAACAATAAATAAAAATAATAATAATAAGCAGCACTATATAAATAAACCAATATTAATACAAAGGTCTGACGACCCAAGGGAGCAGAACAAAGATAAAACACCAATAGGAAAGATGAAGCGATCTGGTTGAGCCCAGATTCTTTCTACTCCTACTGTATTTCAGTTTCACCACTTTTTCTTCAATCCCTAATAATCGTCTTTCACCTCATAACTCCAGCGAGATCTCCGCTAGCATCACACCTTAGAGTGAACGGGTGGCTGTTCTTGGCCCTTCTGCTGGAGCTTCCTGAAGACCCCCAGCTCGCCGTCGCTACTCAAGGAGATTGGCCAGAAGGTGGCCTATAGGACCCACTCGGCGGAGTTCCTGTAGCGGTTCTGGGTTGCCCTGCCAATAGATGCTAGCAATATTTCGAACCATCAAGACTCCGAGGCCGAGATCTCTTTCTACCCACACCAACCAGCCAGCAACACCTCCTCCTGCCTGCCTGGCGGTCCTCGCTCCCGCCTGCGAGCATGGCGACCCACAAGCGTCCTCCTCCGAGCATCCTCACCAACTGTGCTCTTTTTCTTCTAGCTACAGCCGCAAACAACACCTCCTCCTCCTCCGCCGCCTGGCGGCCTCGCCCCGCCGGCGAGCATGCCGGCGACCCACAAGCTGTCCTTCCTTCCTCTGAGCACCTCACCAACCAGCTTCCCTACATCACGCTTGTAACCACGCTGCCATCTCCCAGCACCAAGCTGCATTGTACATCCAATACAAATATGTATACATGAGAGCACATTGTGAATTTCATTTTCTCCATCCCATCCTTATGAGACCCAAATATCACATACCCCACAATGCCATGTGGCTACATTATATAGACACTAAGGGATCTTACACAAACCACTGTCCTCTTTCCCAAAAGCATGACCACACTCCTAGTAAGGTGGTCATTAGAAAAATAAAACAAATAAAAGGTAAATATATTGTATACATAACTGTCTATATAGCAAACCTGAATTAATGTAAACTATGTCTATGTATAAAAAAAATCTTAAAATTATACGAGAAACTGAAACATTACCTATAATAAGTCATTTATAAACTAAAAAAAATATAAACCATGTGACTTAATTCTGTTGAAGTGAAATTAAAAATAAGAACAAAACTGAACTTAATGATGTATATTATATACATTTAATACCAAACAAACTTATTAACACAGAATGTGGTGATGTAAAATTAGGGGCAATCTATTTATTTTCACATAGCAACAAAATCACTTTAGTACATACGACATGATAACAGCTGTTGATGGGAGACTAACGACCTTCACACTCTAGACTATGTATGTTATTATTACTTACCCGTCACTGTTGGCAGGAATTGGACAGTGGGTATTTTACAGTGATGCAAAGACAGTGGAAAATAAACGAAAAAAATAGATAACCAAAAAATATCCACACAAAAGAAGAATGGAGTTGGTTGAGGAAGGGAGGAGAGTGAAGGAAGGATGGAGAAAAGGATAACAAAATAAAAATTAGGAGGGAGGGAGAATGAATAAAGGATGAAGGGTAAACAAGGAAGGGATGGAGGGACGAAAGGAATATGAGGGCAGTAGGGAGAGCGAGTGAGTGAGGGAGGTAGAGTGAGTGAGGGAGGAGGAAGCAGGGGGTGGCTAGAGACAGGAAGGAGATAGTGACATAAGGGGTGTGCTTACAGGATGCTAGCACCAGAAGGCCGTCAGACACACCCCTCCTCACACACACCCGACCAGCTCCTGTTATCAGCCACTCTTTAGACCTGACACGGTACAGTACGTTTATATACATGTTATACACTCAAAACAAGTCACTCAAAACTTAATGTAAATATACCAACACTAACCAGGATATAGTAACCACAAACGATTATAGGAGTTACAAAAGTTTGGTTACATAATCTTACATAACTCATTTATTACTAACCTAATATACAAGCCATAAGACATTACTTGATGAAGGTACAGTATTACATAACCTCAATATAACCCTACCTCAATATATTTTTTTGTGGTAATTAAGTGTTAATTATAAGTAATCTATTTATTAAAAGTTATAAGATTACTTTTTATATATATATTTTTTTTTTAATTCTTACTGGAAAGGTCTTTTGTTGTTTGTACACCTGCAAATACCTACCGTTGTTTGTATACCTGCGCTACCACACACCCATCTACCGTTGTTTTATACACCTGCACTGTCTACCGTTGTTTGTACACCTGCACTGTCTACCGTTGTTTTGTATACCTGCTGTCTACCGTTGTTTGTACACCTGCACTGTCTACCTTGTTTGTACACCTACCTGTCTACCGTTGTTTTGTATACCTGCTCTCTCCGTTGTTTACACCTTCACCTGTCTAGTGTTTGTACACTGCACTGTCTACCGTTGTTTGTACACCTGCACTGTCTACCGTTGTTTGTATACCTGCGCTATCCACCGTTGTTTGTACACACTGTCTACCGTTGTTTGTACCTGCACTGTCTACCGTTGTTTGTATACCTGCACTTGTCTACCGTTGTTTATACACCTGCACTGTCTACCGTGTTTGATACCTACTGTCTACCGTTGTTTGTACACACTGTCTACCGTTGTTTGCACCTGCACTGCTCTACCGTTGTTTGTACACCTGCACTGTCTACCGTTGTTTGTACACACTAGCATCTACCCGTTGTTTTGACACACCACTGTCTACCATTGTTTGTACACCTGCACTGTCTACTGTTGTTTGTACACCTGCACTGTCTACCGTTGTTTGTACACCTGCACTGTCTACCGTTGTTTGTACACCTGCACTGTCTACCGTTGTTTGTATACCTGCACTGTCTACCGTTGTTTGTACCTGCTGTCTACCGTTGTTTGTACACCTGCACTGTCTACCGTTGTTTACACCTGCACTGTCTACCGTTGTTTGTATACCTGCGCTGTCTACCGTTGTTTGTATACCTGCTGTCTACCGTTGTTTGTATACCTGCGCTGTCTACCGTTGTTTGTATACCTGCACTGCCTACCGTTGTTTGTATACCTGCACTGTCTACCGTTGTTTGTATACCTGCACTGTCTACCGTTGTTTGTATACCTGCTGCTACCGTTGTTTGTATACCTGCACTGTCTACCGTTGTTTGTATACCTGCACTATCTACCGTTGTTTGTATACCTGCACTGCCTACCGTTGTTTGTATACCTGCGCTGTCTACGTTGTTTGTATACGTGCACTGTCTACCGTTGTTTGTATACCTGCACTGTCTACCGTTGTTTGTATACCTGCACTGTCTACCGTTGTTTGTATACCTGCACTGTCTACCGTTGTTTGTATACCTGCTCTGTCTACCGTTGTTTGTATACCTGCTCTGTCTACCGTTGTTTGCATACCTGCGCTGTCTACCGTTGTTTGCATACCTGTCTGCCTACCGTTGTTGTTGCACGTGTAATGATAGAAAGAAGTGAACGCCTCTTGATAACCATGGCTGCCTTATCTACCCAGAATATCGTGAAAGTCCAGTTTCATATTTTTTAAGTTGTTATCTAGAGAACGTACTCACAACAAAAATTATAGATTGCATACTATAGTGTGAACAATTTGAGACCAGTGACGATAGAGTATTGGAAAGGCGAGTTGTTCAGCCATATATTGGCAGCCCTGATTGTCAGCCATATGGCAACACCTAGTGGAGGGGGGGGGGTGATATGAGGATACACTTACCAACCTTCCCGACATATCACAGTGTATACGAATCGTTTCGGAACTCGTCGATCTCACCCTGCACCGATACTTTTTGGTGCGAGTGTACCTAAAGACTTGGGTTATTGACGTTCGTAAATACTTAAAAAAAAATTATTCCAATATTTCAGAAGTTTTTGTCTGGTATAGAAATTAACTTTGTTGTGTATTACAGTAATTTAGCCAATGAACGTCCTTAAGGGAATAGAAAAACAATAATATAATCAAAAGTAAACATTATAAACAATACATTTTTATTCTTTCGTTGGCTTTGTGTTGTGATTCACTGAGGATGTTAATGGATGAATGAACGAATGAAGTATCCAACACACTCCAGCTACAACACAAGGAGGCTACAATAATATCCTTACCCTGATCATCCTATCCCAGCAGGACCTACCAAGGGCAGGCATGAGACGCCAAACCCACACCACCTTCTGCTGCTGGGTGTTGGTGTTGTGGTTCCTGTCAGCAGCAGCAGCAGCAGCAACAGTAACAGTAACAGCTCCTCAGGGTCAGACGGAGGACTTGTACTGCTTCACAGATGACTTGACCCCTTACAACAAGTTCTCCACCAAGACCGCGTACAGCCTGGCCAGGGGGGAGTTTACCCACGATGATCTGGTGCCTAAAGGTAAGTGAGGGTCTTCTTCTTCTTCTTCTTCTTCTTCTTCTTCTTTATCCTCATTTTCTTCCCCATCCTCCTCTTTTCCCTCATCTTCCTCCTCCTCCTCTTTTTCCTCTTCTTCCTCTTCCTACTCCACTTCTTCCTCTTCCTCATCTTCACCCTCCTCTTTTTTCTCATCTTCATCCCCATCCTCCTCCTTTTCCTCTTCTTCTTCCTCCTCCTCTTCTTCCTCTTCATTGGTCATTGTTTCATATACACAATGAACAATTTGATGACATAACTTATATAATGATCATAGTGTTATAACACATACTGTACAAGATACACTGAGAGTACCAACGGGAATGAGCTAATCTCAACCACGTGTGTTTGTTGTCACTACACAGGGTGCGAGGCGCGGCAGGCGTGGCACCTGGTGAGACACGGAACACGTTATCCTAGTGAAGACGACATCGCTGCCTTCCTGCTGGTGCTCCCAGACCTCCAGGCTGATGTTCTTGTCGCTCACCAAGAAGGTCTAGGTGAGTGTATGGTGCACCAAGAGTTGAACGAAATAGAGGCAACCTTCCTTAATGTAAAGTAACGTAGCGTAACCTAACCTGACGTAACGTAACCTAACGTAACCTAAACTAACCTCGACAGGAGAGCTGTGTGAAGGTGACGTGAAGCTACTGGCGGGTTGGTCACTGGGAGGCATCAACATCACGTGGGATTCAATTCTAACGCCTGAGGGACACCGCGAATTGGAGAGCCTCTCAGCCAGGTACCAAGAGGCAATCCCTAACCTGCTGAGACAACCCTTTACTAATGACTCGTTCAAGGTGAGAGAGAGAGAGAGAGAGAGAGGTGTGTGTGTGTGTGTGTGTGTGTGTGTGTGTGTGTGTGTGTGTGTGCGCGCCAGAGTGGAGGAGAGTAAACACCATCTCTTGTTCACAGTTCCGGCACACCGCCCGCCAGAGGACAGCAGAGAGTGCCAGGGCCTACGCCAACGGTCTCTTTGGTCACGACGTCTACATACCCGCGCCCCTTGACCCTGATCCATTGTTGAAGGTAAGTGTAGGTTATGTATCTAAGCTACTGTGCCGAGTAGCATCTATGTATGTAATTACGTGGCAACAATGCACGTGTTATGTGGCAGCATTGCCCCGAGGCTGCCATATGGCAATGCCGCCTTAGTCTGACTCCGTGGGTCGTGCATGGCACTTCATGCGCACGCTGCTCACTACTTGTATCTCTCCTATCCGTTAATAAATGGACTTCAGTGTTACCCGGTGTTTCCCTACCCATCACTGCCTTCTTCAGGGAACACTTGGAACCTTCAGTAAGTACTGGCACTGTGTATTAGCCTTGGCACTGTCTACTAATCTTGTCACTATCCGCTCGCCCTGAAGGTCAATACTAGCACTGTGTATTAGCCTTGGCACTGTCTACTAGCCCTTAAGGATGGTATTGGCACTGTTTATTAGCCTTGGCACTGTCTACTAGCCCTTAAGGATGGTATTGGCACTGTTTATTAGCCTTGGCACTGTCTACTAGCCCTTAAGGATGGTATTGGCGCTGTTTATTAGCCTTGGCACTGTCTACTAGCCCTTAAGGATGGTATTGGCACTGTTTATTAGCCTTGGCACTGTCTACTAGCCCTTAAGGATGGTATTGGCGCTGTTTATTAGCCTTGGCACTGTCTACTAGCCCTTAAGGATGGTATTGTCACTGTTTATTAGCCTTGGCACTGTCTACTAGCCCTTAAGGATGGTATTGGCGCTGTTTATTAGCCTTGGCACTGTCTACTAGCCCTTAAGGATGGTACTGGCGCTGTTTATTAGACTTGGCACTGTCGACTAGCCCTTAAGGATGGTATTGGCACTGTTTATTAGCCTTGGCACTGTTTACTAGCCCTTAAGGATGGTACTGGCGCTGTTTATTAGACTTGGCACTGTCTACTTTGTGCCCTTAAGGATGGTATTGAAGCCGCTTATTAGCCTTGGCATCAAGTTCATTGCTTCTCCCTAAGGATGGTACGGCGCTGTTTGCCAGGACTTGCACTATCTACCAGCCTCCCCAAAGGATGGTACTGGCGCTGTTTATTAGACTTGGCACTGTCTACCAGCCCATAAAGATGGTATTGGTGCTGTTTATTAGACTTGGCACTGTCTACTAGCCCTAAAGATGGTATTGGCACTGTTTATTAGACTTGGCACTGTCTACTAGCCCTAGGATGGTATTGGCGCTGCTTATTAGCCTTGGCACTGTCTACTAGCCCTTAAAGATGGTATTGTGCTGTTTATTAGACTTGGCACTGTCTACTAGTCCTTAAGGATGGGATTGGTGCTGTTTATTAGCCTTGGCACTGTCTACTAGCCCTTAAGGATGGTATTGGTGCTGTTCATTAGCCTGGCACTGTCCAATAGCCCTTAAGGATGGAACTGGCGCTGTTTATTAGCCTTGGCACTGTCTACTAGCCCTTAAGGATGGTATTGATGCTGTTTATTAGCCTTGCTCTGTCTACTAGCCCTTAACGATGGTATTGGCGCGTTTATTAGCCTTGGCACTGTCTACTAGCCCTTAGGATGGTATTGGCGCTGCTTATTAGCCTTGGCACCGTCTACTAGCCCTAAGGATGGTATTGGTGCTGCTTATTACCTTGCACCTGTCTACTAGCCCTTAAGGATGGTATTGGTGCTGTTTATTAGCCTGGCACCGTCTACTAGCCCTAAGGATGGTATTGGCTGCTATTAGCCTTGGCACTGTCTACTAGCCCTTAAGGATGGTATTGGTGCTGTTTATTAGCTCCACTGTCTACTAGCCCTGAGATGGTATTGGCGCTGCATTAGCCTGCACTTCACTAGCCCTTAAGGATGTATTGGCACTGCTATAGCCTGGCACTGTCTACTACCTTAAGGAGGTATTGGTCAGTTATTAGCCTTGGCACTGCTCCACTAGCCCAAGGATGGTATTGGCGCTGCTTATTAGCCTTGGCACTGTCTACTAGCCCTTAAGGATGGTATTGGTGCTGTTTATTAGCCTTGACACTGTCTACTAGCCCTTAAGGATGGTATTGGCGCTTATTAGCCTTGGCACCTGTCTACTAGCCCTAAAGGATAGTATTGGCACTGTTTATTAGCCCTGGCACTGTCCACCAGCCCTTAAGGATGGTATTGGCGCGCTTATTAGCCTTGGCACTGCCTACAGCCCTTGGGATGGTATTGGCACTGTTTATTAGCCTGGCACTGTCTACTAGCCCTTAAGGATGGTATTGGCGCTGCTTTAGCCTCTTGGAGGGATGTATTGGCACTGGTTATTAGCTCGACTGTCTATACTAGCCCTTAAGGCGATGGTGCATGGCACTATTTTATTAAGCATTGGCACTGTCTACTGTTCTTTTAAGGATGGTATTGGCACTATTTATTAGCCTGGCACTGCCTACTTAGCCCTAAGGATGGTATTGGCACTATTTATTAGCCTCGCACTGCTCCATTAGCCCTTAAGGATGGTAGTATTAAGAATTATTTATTAGCCTAAAATTGTCTAATAGCTCCCCAAGGATGGTATTGGCACTGCTTATTAGCCTTGGCACTGTCTACTAGCCCTAAGGGATGGTATTGGCACTATTTATTAGCCTGCACTGCTCCAGCCAGCCCTTTAAGGGCTTTGGTATTGGCACTGCTTATTGGGGCCTGGCACCGTGTTCAATAGCCCTGTTGGCGTATTATGCTGTTTATTAGCCTTGGCATTTGCCCACTAGCCCTTGCGATGGTATTAGCACTTGCTTATTAGCCTTTGGAAATGCCCACTAGCCCTTAAGGTCAGCAGTGGCACTGCTTATTAGCCTTGCACCGTCTACTAGCCCTTAAGGATGGTATTGGCACTATTTATTAGCCTTCACTGTCTACTAGCCCTTAAGGATGGTATTGGCACTTTTTATTAGCCTTGGCACTGTCTACTAGCCCTTAAGGATGGTATTGGCACTGTTTATTATGGCACTGTCTACTAATTAAGATGGTGGTAGCTTTATTAGCGCACTGTCTACTAGCCCTTAAGGATGGTATGCATTGTTATTAGCCTTGGCACTGTCTACTAGCCCTTAGGATATTGGCGCTGTTTATTAGCCTTGGCATGTCTACTAGCCCTTAAGGATGGTATTAGCACTGTTTAGCCTTGGCACTGTCTACTAGCCCTAGGTCAGCAGTGGCACTGTTTATTAGCCTTGGCACTGTCTACTAGCCCTTAAGGATGGTACTGGCACTGTTTATTAGCCTTGGCACTGTCTACTAGCCCTCAAGGTCAGTACTGGCACTGTTTATTAGCCTTGCATGTCTACTAGCCCTTAAGGATGGTACTGGCACTGTTTATTAGCCTTGGCACTGTCTACTAGCCCTTAAGGTCAGTAGTGGCACTATTGATTAGCATTGGCACTGTCAACTGGCCATTAAGGTCAGTAGTGGCACTGTTTATTAGCCTTGGCACTGTCTACAAGCCCTGAAGGTCAGTAGTGGCACTGTTCATGTAGCGCACTGTCAACTAGCCCTTAAGGTCAGTAGTGGCACTGTTTATTAGCCTTGGCACTGTCTACCCGCCCTGAAGGTCAGTAGTGGCACTATTTACTATCCTTGGCACTGTCTACTAGCCCTCAAGGCCAGTACTGACACTGCTTATCAGCCTTAGCACTGTCTACTAGCCCTCAAGGTCAGTACTGACACTACCTTCCAATCGATTTATAATTATGAATAGTTGTAACTGTGATCGTCAATTTCTCTCTTCCCTACCCTCTCTCTTTCCTCTTTCTCATTCTTTCCCCCCTCTGTCTCTCTTTTCTCCCCCCTGCCTCTCTTTCTTCCCCCCCCTCTGTCTCTCTCTCTCCTACTGAACAAGTCTTTAACCACCGACAGTTCTACGAGGTGTGTGATAAGTACGTGACGGAGGTGGACGATAACCCCGAGGCAGACCGGGAGAACCAACTCTTTCAGGACGGACCCGAGATGACCAGTGTTGTGGCCAGTGTGTCGCGCCGCCTCGGTGTTGGCCTCGAGTTTGGTAAGATCATCTCCCTTTCTCTCTCTCTCTCTTTCTTTCTGTGCCTTTAATCTTGACAAACTGAGGTGGGTTTCTCTCTCTCTCTCTCTCTCTCTCTCTCCCTGCCTTCAGTCCTGGCGACCTAAAGATGGGTTATATATCATGTGTTGTGTATTAATTAAATGTATGATATACTAATACGTGTACAGTATGATATATTATGGGTGTATTATCTGTATAGGTGAAGTGGAGGTGTTGTATGACGCTTGTCGCTTCTATAAGGCCTGGGATCCTACTGCTGCCTCCCCCTGGTGTGTGGCCTTCACCCCTGACGACCTGAAGGTGGGTCTCTCTCTCTCTCTCTTTCTCTTTATAACTTCAGCCCCGACGATCTGAAGGACTCTCTCTCTCTTTCTCTTTATAACTTCAGCCCCGACGATCTGAAGGTCTCTCTCTCTCTTTCTCTCTGCCTTCTCTACCGATGATTCCAAAACCTTATTCTCTCCAGGCCCTAAGACTCCCGTATAGCACACATTGGGTGTAACCAACAATTATCAACATGTATAAGATTAAAGAGATGTATGAGGCTATGGACATGTATAAAGAGCTCTGACCGTGTATAAGACTAACCATGTATAAAGGCTCAAACCATGTATAAGGCTCAAGCCATGTATAAGACTAACCATGTATAAGGCTCAAACCAGCATAAGTCTGACCGTGTATAAGACTAACCATGTATAAGGCTCAAACCATGTATAAGTCTGACCGAGTATAAGTCTAACCATGTATAAGGCTCTGACCATGTATAAGGCTCTGACCCTGTATAAGACTAACCATGTATAAGACTCCAACCATGTATAAGTCTGACCGAGTATAAGTCTAACCATGTATAAGGCTCTGACCATGTATAAGGCTCTGACCATGCATTAACCCACTGCTGACAGGTGCTGGAATACTGGAAGGATCTGCACTACTACTACATTGAAGGCTACGGCTACAACGTGGACTACGAGATGGCCTGCCGTCCACTACAGGATCTTCTACAACACTTCAGGTAGTCGACTGTGTCTCTATACTGACCCCAGATCACACCTACAGTTCTTCGGGTTGTTAAAGTGGGGTTAGGTTAGGTTTAAGGTGGTAAGGTTGGGTTAGGTTAGGTTTAAGGTGGTCAGGTTGGGTTAGGTTAGGTTTAAGGTGGTAAGGTTGGGTTAGGTTAGGTTTAAGGTGGTAAGGTTGGGTTAGGTTAGGTTTAAGGTGGTAAGGTTGGGTTAGGTTAGGTTTAAGGTGGTAAGGTTGGGTTGGGTTGGGTTTAAGGTGGTAAGGTTGCGTTGGGTTAGGTTTAAGGTGGTAAGGTTGGGTTAGGTTGGGTTTAAGGTGGTGAGTTGGGTTAGGTTGGTTTAAGGTGGTAAGGTTGGGTTAGGTTGGGTTTAAGGTGGTAGGTTGGGTTGAGTTGGGTTTAAGGTGGTAGGTTGGGTTAGGTTAGGTTTAAGGTGGTAAGGTTGGGTTAGGTTAGGTTTAAGGTGGTAAGGTTGGGTTAGGGTAGGTTTAAGGTGGTAAGGTTGGGTTAGGTTGGGTTTGGGTGGTAAGGTTGGGTTGAGGTTGGGTTTAAGGTGGTAGGTTGGGTTGGGTTAGGTTTAGGTGGTAAGGTTGGGTTAGGTTGGGTTTAAGGGTGGTAAGGTTGGGTTGAGTTGGGTTTAAAGTTGGTAGGTTGGGTTAGGTTGGGTTTAAGGTGGTAAGGTTGGGTTAGGTTAGGTTTAAGTGGTAAGGTTGGGTTAGGTTAGGTTTAGGTGGTAAGTTGGGTTAGGTTAGGTTTAAGGTGGTAGGTTGGGTTAGGTTGGGTTTAAGTGGTAAGGTTGGGTTAGGTTAGGTTTAAAATTGTGTAAGGTTGGGTTAGGTTAGGTTTAAGGTGGTAAGGTTGGGTTTTGTTGGGTTTAGGTGGTGAGTTGGGTTAGGTTAGGTTTAAGGTGGTAGGTTGAGTTAGGTTAGGTTTAGGTGGTAAGGTTGGGTTAGGTTGGGTTTAAGGTGGTAAGGTTGGGTTAGGTTAGGTTTAAGGTGGTAAGGTTGGGTTGGGTTGGGTTTAAGGTGGTGAGTTGGGTTAGGTTAGGTTTAAGGTGGTAGGTTGGGTTGGGTTGGGTTTAAGGTGGTGGGTTGGGTTTGGTTGGGTTTAAGGTGGTAGGTTGGGTTAGGTTGGGTTTAAGGTGGTAGGTTGGGTTAGGTTAGGTTTAAGGTGGTAAGGTTGGGTTGGGTTAGGTTTGGAGTGGTTGAGTTGGGTTTAAGGTGGTAAGGTTGGGTTGGGTTGGGTTTGGTGGTAGGTTGGGTTAGGTTGGGTTTAAGGTAGTTGAGGTTGGGTTTAGGTGGTAAGGTTGGGTTAGGTTGGGTTTGGTGATAAGGTTGGGTTGGAGTTGGGTTTAAGGTGGTTAGGTTGGGTTAGGTTAGGTTTAAGGTGATAAGGTTGGGTTAGGTTAGGTTTAAGGTGGTGAGGTTGGGTTAGGTTAGGTTTAAGGTGGTAGTTGGGTTAGGTTAGGTTTAAGGTGGTAGGTTGGAGGTTTGAGTTAGGTTTAAGGTTGTTAGGTTAGGTTTAAGGTGGTAAGGTTGGGTTAGGTTAGGTTTAAGGTGGTAAGGTTGGGTTAGGTTAGGTTTAAGGTGGTTAGGTTAGGTTTAAGGTGGTAAGGTTGGGTTAGGTTAGGTTTAAGGTGATAAGGTTGGGTTAGGTTAGGTTTAAGGTGGTTAGGTTAGGTTAGCTTTAAGATGGTTAAGTTAAATTTAAGCTGAAATAAACCCGGGGTGAATCTTCCTAATCTTCTCTTGTGTTGCAGTACTGTGGTGGCGGGGGAGGAGGGGCCTAATGGTATCTTCTACTTCACACTGTACTGCTCTCCTCACGGTAACCTTCCTCCGCCATCTTCTTACTGATCTGTGTGTAGTATCCTGGTATTCTGTCCTAGGATAGTTAGCCAGCCTCCTCTTTGTGTCTCTTTTTTTTTATTCGTGTCAGAGAACCATAACACATCAACACAACAGATTGATTTTTGTATGATGAGACACTTATAAGACACTCTGTATAGTATGATGAGACACTTATGAGACACTCTGTATAGTATGATGAGACACTTATAAGACACTCTGTATAGTATGATGAGACACTTATGAGACACTCGATAGTATGATGAGACACTTATGAGACACTCTGTATAGTGATGAGACACTTATGAGACACTCTGTATAGTATGATGAGACACTTATGAGACACTCTGTATAGTATGATGAGACACTTATGAGACACTCTGTAGTATGAGACATTTGTGACACTGTGTATAGTATGATGAGACACTTATAAGACACTCTGTATAGTATGATGAGACACTTATGAGACACTGTATAGTATGATGAGACACTTATGAGACACTCTGTATAGTATGATGAGACACTTATGAGACACTCTGTATAGTATGATGAGACACTTATGAGATACTCTGTATGTATGATGAGACACTTTGAGACACTCTGTATAGTATGATGAGACACTTAAGACACTCTGTATAGTATGATGACACTTATGAGACACTCTGTATAGTATGATGAGACACTTATAAGACACTCTGTATAGGGATGGACACTTATGAGACACTCTGTATAGTATGATAGACACTTATAAGACACTCTGTATAGTATGAGAGACACTTGTAAGTATGTGACTTATGAGACATCTGTATGATGTGAGACACTTATAAGACACTCTGTATAGTATGATGAGACACTTATGAGACACTCTGTATAGTATGATGAGACACTTATGAGACACTCTGTATATATATGAGACACTTATGAGACACTCTTGTAGTATGATGAGACACTTATGAGACACTCTGTATAGTATGATGGACACTCTGTATAGTATGATGAGACACTTATGACACTCTGTATAGTATGATGAGACACTCTGTATAGTATGATGGAGACACTTATAAGACACTCTGTATAGTATGATGAGACACTTATGAGACACTCTGTATAGTATGATGAGACACTTATGAGACACTCTGTAGTATGATGAGACACTTATGAGACACTCTGTAGTATGATGAGACACTCTGTATAGTAGATGAGACACTCTGAGAGTTACACTTATGAGACACTCTGTATAGTATGATGAGACACTCTGTATAGTATGATGAGACACTTAGAGACACTCTGTAGTATGATGAGACACTTTATGAGACACTCTGTATAGTATGATGAGACACTTATGAGACACTCTGTATAGTATGATGGAGACACTTATGAGACACTCTTATATGATGAGACATTTATGAGACACTCTGTATAGTATGATGGAGACACTCTGTATAGTATGATGAGACACTTATGAGACACTCTGTATAGTATGATGAGACACTTATGAGACACTCTATAGTATGATGAGACACTTATAGACACTCTGTATAGTATGATGAGAAACTCTATAGTATGATGACACTTATGAGACACTCTGTATAGTATGATGAGACACTTATGAGACACTCTGTATAGTATGATGAGACACTTATGAGACACTCTGTATAGTATGATGAGACACTCTGTATAGTATGATGAGACACTTATGAGACACTCTGTATAGTATATGATGAGACACTTATGAGACACTCTGTATAAAGTGATGAGACACTCTGTATAGTATGATGAGACACTTATGAGACACTCTGTATAATGATGAGACACTTATGAGACACTCTGTATGTTATGATGAGACACTTATGAGACACTCTGTATTATTATATCATGAGACACTCTGTATAGTATGATGAGACAATTATGAGACACTCTGTATATTATGATGAGACATTTGTAGACACTCTGTAGTATGATGAGACACTTATGACACACTCTGTATATTATGATGAGACACTTATGAGACACTCTGTATAGTATGATGAGACACTTATGACACACTCTGTATATTATGATGAGACATTTGTGAGACACTCTGTATAGTATGATGAGACACTTATGAGACACTCTCTATAGTATGAGGAGACATTTGTGACACTGTATAGTATGATGAGACACTTGTGAGACACTCTGTATATTATGTATGGTATTCAGTTTTGTCTCTCAAAGAAGCGTATCTCACCTGATTACTTTACCTGAGTGCCTTAACTAAGTGCCTCAAGTAAGTGCCTCAGTTCAGTGCCATCTCCCCCCCCCTTCAGGTCATGGCACGGCTGGGTCTCTACAAGGACGCCTCACCCCCCTCACATGACCACATTGACCCCAACCGTGTGTGGAGGACCTCAGAACACGGCTCCTTCGCCACCAACATCGCCTTCACCCTCTCCTTCTGCTCTCAAGAGGATGAGTAAGTATCTTTCTTTTTTCTCACTTTCTCTCTCTTTCTCAACTTCTCTCTCTCTCACTTCTCCCTCCCTCTCTTTTTGTCACTCTTTCTCTCTCATTATGCTGAATAAATATTATTATTATTATCAGAAAACTCGAATGTGACTGACAACGTCTTCTACGAGAGCGAGAGAGAGAGAGAGAGAGAGAGATTCATCATTATACCATTTCTACTCATCACCATACACCCCCTCCTACAGGTGGTGGGTGAGCGCGGCTGTGAGTGAGAAGGTGGTGGTTCTAGGTGGATGCGCCAGCCCACTGGGGTGTACGTGGGAAGAGTTCATCACCACATACGGTAACCTACTGCAGTGTGACTTCGACGCCATTTGTCAGAACACTGATTCCGGGACACCTACTTCGTCAGGCGAGTGTTGCGTCGTCAGAGATAAGTTAACTTGATGTACACTCTCTTTAAAATATATCTTCATGATATTTTGTTAGACAATATGGCACAACCGAGACATTTCCTCTGCTACTCTCTCTCTCTCTACTGTTATATATTAAAGTTATCAATGACCAAGGTAGCCCAGATTATGAGCTGCTTAGTCTATGTTTGAGTCTAACTGTGAGGAGACCCGGGTTCAGTAAGTGTTGGTCAGCTCTTCTCCTCTATATATCATTAAGTAACGTCTCAAATAGTATTACTTTCTATAAGGGTAAACGTGGTGAAATAAACGACTAAGTATACAAGCAACAGTAACTATCATTATAACTATTGGCACCCAGTTCAGAGAGTAGAACAATATATGGAACACCGGGGAGTCACCACACGAACACTCACAAGTGCAGGGAGGAGTATTTACCCCTAGTCACGTGAGACAATACCCTTAGGTGTAGAGCAATGGCTGAAGTTACCTTACCTGATATATGAGAGAGAAAAAGACGGGAAGACAGTCAGCATTAAATAAGGTCCTGTAGCGCGGAGAGTAGACCAAGTAACGTGTGAACTCTGGAGGCGGTGAGGTAAGTGTCTAGAGGTGTGGAACGCATGTTTATATGGGAGAAACACAGAGTTCTCATTGGCTATAAGCTTCCTGGATTCTAAGTGGACTATAAGTTCATGGAAGATGTTAATGGGTCTACTGAAGTTCACTAGCAGGATACGATATGTTTCGACTCGTGAACTGTGAATCACTTGGATACGTTAAGTCGGATCAGCTCAGACCAGCCATTGTTGTCGATAACACTAAGAGCTGTACAGTAGTTTATTAATCTGACACAAACAATTAACAATACAATCCTTTACATACAAATACACGAAATTAATATTAAATAACATATAAATAAGTAAAATATGAGTTAAACAATGAAATTAGTTACAATACTCCCTCACTATCTCTCTCTCTCACAGACTCAGTTACCTGGAGCACGTGGGCGTTCAACCAGCTCAAGATCATCAGTGACTGGGTGGAATCTGTCTTCTCTTCCCACACGAACTAACACAGATCACATCAGCATTAGTCTCCAGCTTGTTTCACCTCGGTATAAATCACCCTAACACTAACCTAACCTAACGCTAACCTAACACTAACCTAACTTAACCTAATCAACCTAAGCTAAAAACCACGTAGCAAACCCTAATCTAACCTTCATAATCTTTTCAGTAATAAAAATCTCATAAAAATTTCCCAAAAATGTGAAAATATACATAATAATTATCTCCATGTTGACTTTTTTGGAATAAAATTTTAACACTATTATTATTAGCCTCTATAAATCTTCTTATTGTGTTACAAATTCTACTCATTTCTGTCTTACCTGACCCCTGTATGTATGTATGTATGTATGTATGTATGTATGTATGTATGTATGTATGTATGTATGTATGTATGTATCAGGGGAATATATATAAAACAAAATATATCAAAACTGTTAATATACATTTAATTAAATATCACAGACTATCAGTATAATAAGAACATTTCAGCACAATATACAGTACATTTCTATACACACATAATATACTGACAATACAGATATAAACTAGTTTCTATACAATAACTCGCTTTATCTCATTATCTCTCATTATCTATGTCTCTCATTATCTCTATCTCTCATTATCTATGTCTCATTAACTCTATCTCTCATTATCTCTATCTCTCATTATCTCTATCTCTCATTATCTCTCTCTCATTATCTCTATCTCTCATTATCTCTACGTAACAAGAAGTTAAGAGAACACTAAAATTAAAGCGAAGTAGAAGCTGTAGTGAATGTTGGTCGTGGCGGAGTGGTTATCACACTGGCCTGGCAACTTGGAGACCCTGGGATCGAACCTCCTATACCTGTGTGTGTGTGATAAGTGACGTCACAGTAGGTAATGTTTGTAGCTTTATGTGACACACAAGCAAGCAATGTTTATATAGTGTGTTTACCGTTACTGAGTCTATGTTAGGCTGTATGATAGGGGGAGGAGAGAGGAGGAGGATGGAGGAGAGGGGATTAGGGAAGGTAGGGAGATGGGGAGGGGGGATAGAGGCGAGGGAAGGGGATGGAGTGGAGGAAGGGGATGGGGGAGGGAGAGGCCGCCCTTTAGCCAGGTCTCCCAGGGTAGGGCCAAGTGGGTGGTTGACGTCCTCCGTAGTGCCCAGTAGTTCCCCCCCGTGGGCTGGTCGTCCTCACGAAGTCGTCCAGTCTGTTCCATGACCACGAGTAGTCTATCTTGAGGTGGCCACGAGAGCCCACCGACAAGTTGGAAGGGCGGTAGGTGGGCTCCACGAAAGACACGGTGGGTCCATAACAAGGCTCCACGAATGACACCCCACAGCCGCCGCCACAGCCAGCCCACGACGACTCCGATGACGACCCGCCTGCTGCCACCACTACTGCCGCCGCCGTTGTTGTTGCCACTCCTGAGAAGACGACAGAATTAGTGGAGAGTCA
Source organism: Homarus americanus (assembly GCF_018991925.1). Lineage (NCBI taxonomy): Eukaryota > Metazoa > Arthropoda > Malacostraca > Decapoda > Nephropidae > Homarus > Homarus americanus. The sequence continues at coordinate 102,511 of NW_024754472.1, read as the reverse complement.
TTAAGACAAAC